>NC_088302.1:43358381-43595068 GCF_032854445.1 Liolophura sinensis | reverse complement strand
CCCAAACGGATTTTTCTCGACCATTTTTCTCTTGTAACAAAGGAATACCACGTTAGAAGTATTCCAATAAATCGCCATCGCAAAGGTAGCAATGAATATTGGACTACACAGCTTGGACCTGAGTTTCTTTAGACGAAAATATTTCCATTGAAATGATAAAACAGTGGCACGCAGATAAGATGATGGTTTTATCCTGTTTCGTTAATATTTATAATGTAGATTCTCCAGCAACAACGTACACCTTCAATAAAACTTCCATTCTCGGGACTCTGTCATGAAATGTTCCCGAGACAGGTTATTTTTTAATCGCGCTTCCCGATACGATAAATATAATTCTAAGGATCTAGCTTTCTGGCAGCAAGAACGTCACTGGTCAGAATGTTGCTCGCTGGGCACGTTGTCCATCGAATTATGTTTATTTTTTATTTATTTGATTCGTGTTTTACGCCGTGCTCAAGAACATTTCACTTATAGGACGACGGCCAGCATTATGGCAGAAGAATGTCGGGCAGAACCCGGCAGAGCCACGACGATCCGTAGTTTGCTGAAAAACCTTCTCACGTACGGCCGGAGAGGAAGCCAGCGACAGCTGAACTTGAACTCACAGCGACGACATTGGTGAAAGCCATTAGATTATAAGCATATGTGTCATGTGTAGATCGTAGTATGTAATAATTTATATATGAACAATTACAAAAGAAAGCAGCATTACCTAGCTCCAAGCTTGCCATCTCTTAGCTGAATTAATACTCCCTTGCTCTTCAACATTCAGTTTTTCGAATCTCTGTAAAACACGAAAAATTAGGGGCTTATTTATAATTAATATTCCAACAAACCGCTAAACAGACTAATTAAGTTATGCTCAGTATGGTAACATTCATGTGGATGATTTATAATAATTATTTTATTTTTAACATAAATTTACTAACAAATACGAAGAGTATACCAGAAGTTCAACTTTAAAGGCATGTTTCGGTGGATATGTGTGCTATTTGGGCATGTTTAGATCATAATTTTGCAACTTTGGTCAAGAGGTGCGGTAGGACATAGTTGACTTATATAGGCTTAGATACTCTTCAAGACCAAAGACATCCCGGCACAAGTCGTTTTACTCTCGCAGACACGGCGGTGAAAACATGTGAAGCATGCTGGCTTCCTCTCCGGACGTATGCGTGGGAAGGTCTTTAGCAACCTGCGGATGGTTTCCTCGGGGCTCTGCAATGTTTCCTCCCACCATAATGCTGACGGGCGTCATATAAATGGAAATGTCTTGAGTACAATGTAAAACAGCAATCAAATAACAAATAAATAAATAATCCAAAAGTTCACGGTGAAAGCTTTGACATTGATGTTCACATTTTACATTTTGCTCTGCGGGTTGTCCTGTGCGCTCATAATGTCAGTGGCTCATCTCGCCATAATTCACCCGATCAGTCGCTGATAAGTATGGCTGGGTTCTCAATACTAGGCATACTTGGGGAATTCCCCACGACCTACGTAACAGCTGCGTCAGCCACTAAAACGCATGGGCTGTTTGTTGTATGAAGAATATTCACCCAGTGGCAGTGACCGGGCTAAATTAATTATAGCCTACTCTTTTCATTATGGTGACCAAATGATATATGTATACGAACGAAGTCGATGTAGCCATGAAAGTGACCATAGGGTCCGCTGTGATTTTAGATAAGACGAGCATACATCATTCCCACAGAATGTTTTTGTGCGTTTTGACCTACATACATGCACATAAGCCCCCTATATGTAGCCTAATATGTAAGATATCAAGCAGGCTTCTAAAGCTTGGCCTACTATGGAAGCCGGTTGCGGGCCACTCACGTTTTCTTGCTTTCGGCCTTAAAAGGCCGAAAAAACGAAAACGCCAAAGGACGAAGCGCGAAAACACTGGCTCAACCAGATCACGAAGAGAATCCAGAGTGTCGGAATAAGTATAAAAAGCAACCAGGACCAATTCTTTACAAATTAGGCACATATCTATAACGCTGGATGGCTTTTGTAAACAAAAAAGTGTATGTCGCTGTTTTCCCTTTAGACTATAGCTACTCAGGACCCTGAAATACAGGCAATAGTTTGGCATATGACACAGTCAGTTTTACCCTACACCCATTATTGCCGTAATACAACACAAACACGTGTGATGTTTATTTATCTATTTATTCATTTATTTGATTGCTGTTTTATGCCGTACTCAAGAATATTTCATCTATAGGACGAGGCCAGCATTATGGTGGGAGGAAACCGGGCATAATCCGGGGGAAACCCACGACCATCCGCAGGTTGGAGAGGTAGTCAGCATGAGTTGGTCTTGAACTCACAGCTAGGAACCGTACTGGTGGAAGGTTCCTGTGTCATGGCGCCTCGCTGGCCTGCTAACTTCCACGGCCACAGAGCAACGTGTTCCTAAAGGTGTCTGGTCTCACATTTAAGCATGGATTTGAAATTTTTATGTGCTTATACCAACAATTATAGTCTCGTAGGCATGTAGTCATTTCTCTATGTTTATTTCATAATCTATACCAACTTTTGTTCTATATGCCTTTCACTTAATTTTCGCTCTGTTTTTACTTTTGAGGATGCCCGCAAGTTAAGCATTTCCTGTGAAGTTGAAGTCTTAATTTACGGTATTCACATGTAGTGAAGACATTTTATTTAACAATGCAGCTGTGCAAAATGCCTAATCATAGCTATTTATAATCCTACCAGGACTATACCAGGTTCAAAAAAGAAATCTGCCAGGCCTATGTATGTAACTTTAAAAAATGTATATATATAACAATTACAAGTATGTACTTTCAGTTTGATCGCTCCAAGCAGTTCCCCCGTAACCCAATTACCCTGACACATTCACACTAGACTACTGGGTACAAATCGCAGGATTGACTCAAAACATTCACTTTATGCACCTATCGATACTCCCGTCCGGATTTGGGACTTTCACTCATTCACTAACACATTGATTATTTATTTATTCATTGATTTATTTGATTGGTGTTTAACGCCGTACTCAAGAATATTTCATTTATACGACCATGGCCAGCATTATGGTGGGCGGAAACCGGGAAGAGCCTGGGGGAAACCAACGACCATCCGCAGTTTGCTGGCAGACCTTTTCACGTAAGGCACATGGATTAAACGGCTTGGACACTGACTGGCTACACCAATATGGCTGACAAGTGACCTAACGGCACACTCCGTACAAGGCTACACACACTGCTGCGATAAAACAGACGGTATTTGGATTTTGCATTTATTTTTAATTTCGCTCAGTTAATACAACAATAAAATAGAAAGAATTTGAACGGTAAAAATGAAGACATCTACTAACGAGTTTCAATGGTATTAAATTATTGTTTTATTGAAATCCAAGAACCGCACTGTTTATGTTTAGAGTCTTAAAAAGATGACCCTTTTTACTTCTCAAATAACGAACAATAGCCTAAAGGGAAGGGGGACAAGGTCGAAAACCCGAAAATGCGAGGCAAAAACCCGTTAACACGCTGTAAAAATCGGAAAGTGCGAAGTTGTGCCAACTTCACTGCTTCGAAAGATGCACTCCGTACAAGGCTCAACTTTCGTGCTTCGCCCTTTCGCGTTTTCGCCCTTTTATTTATAAGGTCGAAAGTAAGAAAATGAGAGTGGCCACATCCTGCTTCCATAGCCTACAAAGGTAGATGTAAGCTAGAAAGTTTTAACAGATTTTGATGCTGAGGCGTATATAGGCCTACTTAGACTTTATCCCGGTATGAACGCCTATAGCTACCTCGAATTGTCTAGCACAAGGCGAGGAGGCAGGGTAGCAGAGCGCGGTCGCGAGGCTTCCATAGTACTCTTCTAGCATTAATATTACCATATCAGAATTTATACATACTCGCAACAGCAACGGCCTTGTAGGGTGATGAGATCATCCGGCTTCCATACCTACCAGCTTTAGCCTATTGTCCGTTCACTCTCTGTATAACATCACTTATACTTACAACCAAAATTGCATTTAGTCAGTGACACTTAACTCGACAAACTTTGCTAACTGACATTTTGATGCCCATACCATTGTAAGGAGAATGCAACAGGGTAGTACTTGTTCTCATTCATAATAGGCTGATAAACTCCATAAGCCTGTTTTCGCGAGGAAGGAGCGTTATTTTTGCTGACGTCAGAATTGGCCAAAAAGAAGTGGCATGCCGAGTAATGGACGTAGTCCAGTATGTATTAACACAGAGCCAAAGGTAATACTGCTAACGATTATGGTATCGGATTTTACACAGGGCCTCTAGCGGAATATGAGTCAAAAATGATTAAATGTCTGTCCTAGGAGCCACTCACCAACACGGTCACTGTGAGTTTAAATCCAACTCATGCTGACCTCCTCTTCGGTCGTACGTGGAAAGGTCTACCAGTAACCTTTTGATGGTCGTGGGTTTCCCCCGAACCCCAGTTTCCTCCCACCATAATGCTGGCCGCCTTGGTAGAAGCCCTAAGTAAATTATTTCCTGAGTACGGTGTAAAACACCAATTAAATAAATATATCAGTACAGTATTTAGAAGCCTACGTTACAAACAATTAGGCATTTGCATTCAGTGCTGGTAACAGATTAAGTTACCTAAGTAAAAGACGTTACCTTGTGTTGGTCCTAAATGTCATTGTTTTGAAGATGTGGATCGACTGCGATGAAAGCAAAACTGACGGGAAACCCTAAAACTAACTGGATTCACCCCACAAAATCTAGCGGGGATTCCCCTGCTAAGGTCCATGGGGATTCCCCTCCGCCGAGCGGAGTGTTGTGATTGTTGTGTTAAGCCTGATCATGGGAGCTCCATCAGACCATCATCGTCCTATCTCACTATTTTGTCATTTATTTATTTATTTGACTGGAGTTTTACGCGTGACCATGAGGTGCAGTGTTTACAAATGCAAAACAAGAACGGCATGTAGTTATACGGCTTAGTCCATGCAGTTTTTACGGTCTGCTGCAGAACAACCTGTTTTGAATTCATTCTCCACAACAAACCATTCTAATCTATCAGTTCTACCATTTACAAAAAAAAATGCTGAGCCAGACTAATACGCATAGGCCTGCCAACCGAATAGCCGATTTTGGTCCAACACCTCGCTCCCTCACCCAGTAGACATAGCTGCAGCACGTCGCTCCCTTGCTTAATAGACTTATAGCAAATCATTCCCTCTCTCTCAGTAGATTTATCGCTCCAGCATGTCGTTCCCTCGTCCATTAAACAGATATCTCCTCACCCACTAGACTTATGGCCCAGCACATCGTTCTCTCACCCAATGGACTTATGGCTTCAGCACATCCTTCCCTTGCCCAATAGACCTATCGCTCCAGCACATTGTTCCCTCGCCAAATAGATCTATCGCTCCAGCACATTGTTCTCTCGCCCAATAGACCTATCGCTCCAGCACATTGTTCCCTCGCCCAATAGACCTATTGCTCCAGCACATCGTTCTCTCATCAAGTAGACTTACCTCTCCGCCACATCATTCCCTTACGGGCCTAGCACATCGTTCTCTTGCCCAATGGACTTATCGCTTCAGTACACCATTCCCTCACCCAGTAGACTTATGGCTCCAGCAGATCGTTCCCTCACACAGTAGACTTATAGCTCCAGCAGATCGTTCCCTCACTAGACATCGATCTCTCACCAAGTAGACCTACCACTCCAGCACATCATTCCCTCACCCCTAGACTTATAGCTGCAGCACATTATTCCCTCCCCCTTCTGTCTCCAGCACATCGTTCCTTCACCCAACAGACTTATGGCTCCTGCACATCGTTGTCTCACCCAGCAGATTTATGACTCTAGCACATTGTTCCCGCACCCAGTACACTTATGGTTCCAGCACATCGTTCCCTCACCCGGTAGACTTATGGCTCCAGCACATCGTTCCCTCACCCGGTAGACTTATGGTTCCAGCACATCGTTCCCTCACCCGGTAGACTTATGGCTCCAGCACATCGTTCCCTCACCCGGTAGACTTATGGCCCCTGCACACCGTTCTCTCACCCAATAGACTTATGGCTCCAGCACATCGTTCTCTCACCCAATAGACTTATGGCTCCAGCACATCGTTCTCTCACCCAATAGACTTATGGCTCCAGCACATCGTTCTCTCACCCAATAGACTTATGGCTCCAGCACATCGTTCTCTCACCCAACACTTATGGCTCCTGCGCATCGTTCCCTCACCCAACAGACTTATGGCTCCAGCACATTATTCCCTCACCCAATAGACTTATAGCTGAAGCACATTATTCCCTCACCCAATAGGCTTGTAGCTGCAACACATTATTCCCTCGCCCAATAGACTTATAGCTGTAGCACATTATTCCCTCGCCCAATAGAGTTACAACTGCAGCACGTTAATCCCTCACACAGTAGACTTATTGCTGCAGCACATCGTTCTCTCACCCAACAGACTTATAGCTCCAGCACATCGTTACCTCACCCAGTAGACTTATGGCTGCAGCACATTATTCCGTCGCCCAGTAAGCTTATCGCCCCACCACATCTCTCCCTCGTTCCTTCGCGTTTGAATTAGTTCGGAAAGGTATAGGCATTTTTTTATACTCCTTTCGAGCGAAAGAGTTTGTTATGTAAATGAAGGGATTAAACAATGCAATTAAATCTTGATTGTAGTGCAAATCGACTTTTTGTTGGATTGAAAAAACGTCCTTTCTTCGCATCGACACCTTTGTGTAATGCATTCATATCCCTATTGCAGTGAGTGGGGTTAGTGAACCACATGCTCACTATCATTTGACACCAAATCGTGTCATGATGCTTTAATCAGTGTGCCGTATTTTTACAACCGCCATTCACACATTACATAGATCTTAAAAGCTTCAGGAAAATGAAGTTACTAACAAGATGTTCCTTGTTATGGATGTACAACTTTCAAGTTTATTAACACGTTTATTTGCTTTTTATAACGCTCAGTTAATAGCACTCGTGACAACAATAGTATTAAATAGAAGGCCTGATTTAAATATCGAAATATAAAACGAAACAGTAATGAAGAGTTCGACAGTCTTCTCAACTTCTCTTTAGATTCAGTATATCCTTAACCCTGATTAATTCTAGACATATAATTTCATTTAAAAAACTTATTTTTTTTCTATGTTTTTCCATGGAAATTTACTTACATTCAGTCTTAGTCGTTTCATCAGTAAGTAAAGACAAAAACGTTTCCTTTGTATCTAACGATATAGTGTAACAACAAGAGAACAGCTACGGACACGACACACAAGCACTTCACAACACTGCAGCAACAGAACAGCTACGGACACGACACTCAAACACTTCACAACACGGCGGCAACAGAAAAGCCACGGACACGACAAACAAACACTTCACAACACTGCAGCAACAGAACAGCTACGGATACGACAAACAAATACTTTACAACACAGCGGCAACAGAAAAGCCACGGACACGACACACAAACACTTCACAACACTGCAGCAACAGAACAGCTACGGACACGACAAACAAATACTTCACAACACTGCAGCAACAGAACAGCTAAGGATACGACACACAAGCACTTCACAACACTGCAGCAACAGAACAGCTACGGACACGACAAACAAACACTTCACAACACTGCAGCAACAGAACAGCTAAGGATAAGACACACAAGCACTTCACAACACTGCAGCAACAGAATAGCTACGGATACGACACACAAATACTTCACAACACTGCAGCAACAGAAAAGCCACGGACACGACAAACAAACACTTCACAACACTGCAGCAACAGAACTGCTACGGACACGACACACAAACACTTCACAACACTGCAGCAACAGAACAGCTACGGACACGACATACAAACACTTCACAACACTGCAGCAACAGAACAGCTACGGATACGACACACAAATACTTCACAACACTGCAGCAACAGAAAAGCCACGGACACGACAAACAAACACTTCACAACACTGCAGCAACAGAACAGCTACGGACACGACAAACAAACACTTCACAACACTGCAGCAACAGAACAGCTATGGACACGACACACAAACACTTCACAACACTGCAGCAACAGAACAGCTACGGACACGACACTCAAACACTTCACAACACTGCAGCAACAGAACTGCTACGGACACGACACACAAACACTTCACAACACTGCAGCAAGAGAACAGCTACGGACACGACACACAGACACTTCACAACACTGCAGCAACAGAACAGCTACGTACACGACACACAAGCACTTCACAACACTGCAGCAACAGAACAGCTACGAACACGACACACAAACGCTTCACAGCACTGCAGCAACAGAACAGCTACGGACACGACACACAGACACTTCACAACACTGCAGCAACAGAACAGCTACGGACACGACACTCAAACACTTCACAACACTGCAGCAACAGAACAGCTACGGACAAAACACACAACCACTTCAAAACTCTAACATAGTTATTTCATGGAGTCTCGATCTCGTCGCATCATGAATGAATCAGTGGAATATTTTATACGTATATTTTGGAAGAGGCGTGGTCTGCGTGGATGCTGGCACAATTCGCTTACAGGATAGTGATGAGCTGCCTTCCCCTTAAAGATTATAACTCCTCCCCTCGAAGATTATAATCTGCAATGATCACGTGACTTATTTATCAGGCAACCGAGGTATATTGACAAACCAAATGAATAGTTTAAGAAGTCTCAAGTTTAAATTCTGAACCAGAAACCTGAATAATTTGCTTCTTTGTAATATTTGTCTCCAAAGTGTATGGCTTGGAAAGAGGCACTAAGAGAACATAAAAGTGCAGAAGAACACTAAGTACAGAAAGAAAGCCCCGTGGATCCAGACGTTACAATAGATATTCCTTTACGAGCTATAATGCACGGTCCAAGACTAATGTACATAAACCGCCAAAGAACTGAGAAAGTATGCCAAGTGAGAAGTTAAAATGAACTGTTGTCAAGAGAAGTAGTGTACAGTTTTCAATAATGGTATGAAGACTCGAGGCGTTCAGAAGCGATCTTTAACTTCTATCAACATTTCGAATCACTTTAAAATTACTATTTCTTACGTAACAAGGTCAAAATATGGTTTGACAACTAAAATTCAAGGGCTGTGAAATGGGTCTATTGCTCTTCTTCTATTTTTATTTTTGTTGTAACCATTGACCAGTTGTCTTCAGTATAACCCATCATTCTTCTCCACCCACAAAGGGCCTATCGGTTATTCCGTATATAATGGAGGACCCGGCCTCACCCCATGATGTCATGACTTTAAAGAGAATGCATTGCACAAGTACGTTATATTATTATACACTGTAGGATTGTAGACATTTTTCCCGAATTTTTTTTTTTTTTTTTTTTTTTTTTGCAACTAAGTCGTTACCATTTCTATTTGTTCAGTTAGCGTGAGCATGAAAATCTTCATCACTGCTGTATGTGGCAGCATATCGTAATACAATACACGTTTTGGTCCTTAGATTGTACAGTTGTATTCCAACAGTACAAAGATGTAAAAAGTCACATAAAATGCATGTACAATCTGTCAACCTTTTTTTCGATCTTTTCAGGTTAATATCCAAATGTTAATCACATATAGCAAATGTAATCAACGCCTCATTCCATCATTTAACCGATAGCTTCTTCAACGGACCATGAAAACGGACCAAGAGAGGGAGTACCGGGTAAGCCTCCCGCAGTACACATTTTTTTTTAAATACTCAACACTTCACTGTTTTGGGTCCCCAGCAGTACAACTGGAAAGTGTAAAGTTGATTGAGTGAAGTGGGTTGAGAAAATCGAAAGACATACGTGTGCATACATGTATATAGACCTATCCGTACCTGTACAGAGATTCTTGTAGTCACATATAGGACTTAAAGTAGATGTATGTACCTGTTTACTGCCCAGAATTACATTTATTTATTACACCTCAACCAGTAGGCCTTTTACATTTATTCCAATAACTCATTTACTGACATCTGTACCTTTTCATTTTGTGCCGATAGAAGGGGTTGCAGTATTGTTTCATTCTATGTTAACTTGCCTAATGCGACTGTCGAAACATTTCTGTATACACGAACAACGGCCGTTTTGTGATCAAAACACGGTACACTTGTTACGCAAAATCCAAATGTAGGCCTACATTAGAAGACAAAAATGTATTATTTGTTCTTTATTTACTGGCAATACATAGTATAAACCTTAAGTGTTTCTTAAGCTGTTCCTGTGATCGTTGTATTTCACTAACAATCGGTGTAGAAATAAAACCATATACTGGAAGCAATATTTGGATGATTTAATGAAATACAGTATCAGAACTTGATGTATTGTAACCCAAATGACCATTTTTTCAGCCCTTGTCACATCTTCATGGCAAACATTAGACAGTGTCACAAAATACAAAGATCACATTACCCCTTCTCCGACTGGGGGTAGTGGTACACGAGCTTTCCTGTAACCTTCAGTCTCCGAAAACTAACACGTCGTGGAGAGCGTCGCACGCGTAAAAACACGTTGGAGATCTTCTTTCGATTTTGACAGGACTGCTTTAAATCTTGCATATACGCTATAGCTTTCATGAAGGCATACACACAAATCGTCATGCGTATTCAGTACGCTATGTTTCAGTTTTAGAAGCCTACCATCTAAGTTTTAAGTGCATTTACGCCTGCACGCCCTTTATCTGTAGTACTGGGGTCAAGGTCAAATGGCATAGCCGCCGACTGATAACTTCCACATTCCTTATTTTCACCATTTTAATTACTAACAAAGCACTCGATTGCCGTAAGGTAGACCTAAATATTATCAGGAGCTGTTAAATACATGAACGTAGGCCACCTTATACGGTGTAAATCTGTTCGCTACATACGCTATCACAAGCAAACAAGACATCGATTGATATGTGACATTTACCGCCATGATCCCCAGGATAGCACAAGCTTATTCGACAATCTTTCGTGACAAGAAACTTAACGAACAATAAACGAAAGCATGACTCCAAACATAATTAAAATTTGTATTCAATGCATAATCATAACATATAAATCCCAACAAAACAAAGAAGAAAACATCACGAAAGGAAGGTAATATTTGACCATAACACAAAGTCTACTTCGTTCAGCGCACTGACACGTCGTACTTGGGTGAAACTACTTCCGGCAATTTCTTCACATTTTTTCATGCCTCTATAATGGGCCTCTGGCGATTTTGGCGAATAGACCCATAATAAAAAAGATTTATTGGTTGTTCAGTGAGAAAGTTCAAAATGTCTAACCAAAACTCTAAAATCCAAGTTTTGGGAATAATGTTCGGGACACCTGACAAATCCATACAAACCTGCATGACATTGCAAAATCAAACGCCTAATTATTGCCATATATGGGGATATTAGCTATCAAACAGTTAAACGGGTTTGAGGGTCATACAGTATATAGGTTTATATCAAATATATATGTCTATAAATAAACAGCTTAATAATAACAATACATCGTAACGAAATACTATATACATATATATATACATAAATAAAAAAGCAACTACACGTAAATCTAAAATCCATTTAAAAGCTATCAAAGATATTTCATTTTGTCATATACGGATATGACAAAAATATGCCACATATTTCAACACAGCGAAATGGGAAAAAACATTTTTACTGACATTTATTTTATCACTTCCTTTTTACTGGAGGCCGATGACGACGCTAAGGACATGGCATTAGCTAAGTACAGGTGAGCGCATTGGTGAGAGGCTCCGGATTCATATCACTGTGCTTGCACCTTAACCCTTCGGCCACGGAGGCCCCAAAAGAATAATACTCCAAATAAGAACAATAGATTCTTGCTTCGAAATCTCCACAGATGCGATATCCCACAAACTGTCTCTGTGGTCTTGCACTCCGGTCTATGTTTAAAAAAAAGCATGATATCACAATTTACAACTCAAAAATTCGGACTTCATGAGCACCTTATTAGTATATTTATTTATTTAATTAGTTGGAGTTTTACGCCGTACTGAAGAATATTTCACTTATTAGTATGCAACTGGCGCCAGCCTTATGGTGGGAGGAAACAGGGCACAGGTCGCCAGCAACCGCAGGTTACTGACAGACCTTCCCACATAGACAGGAAACCAGCAAGAGCTGGACTTGGAAGTCACAGCGATCGCATAGGTTACAGGCTCCTGAGTGATTGAGCTGCGCTAGCACGCTAACCACCAAGCTGCGGAGGCTTCTGGCACCTTATAAAATGAACAAACATATTCATAATTAAATCACAAGGCTTTGTTCTTTTAGGACCTTTTTCGGGCAAAAATTTAAATTATTAAAACAAGAAAAGAAGTTCTCCCGAACAGCACATATTAACGATAGTTCCCAAACCCAAGACTTATTCAGTGGTGCCCACATCATAGCGCTCTATTGGCGCTATTGGACCTCCAGCTTCCTTTCTTACAAGTGTCAAACATTATCGTTAATGTTCCAGTACCAATGCCCCATGACTGATTTGGACACCATTACCATGACACAAGTATATTAAAGCGTTCACTAAATACATGTATAACCTTTGTAATAGTCATTTTTCCTTTTTTCTGAAGCCTCTAGCAGGCCTTTCCGTTTCTCACAGACAAACATGCATCTCATCGTCAAAATCAGAATGCAAAATGATAGAGTTACAACACTTTAATATGACAGATGCACATTCAGTACAACACTCCATCAGTTCCAGATTGCAATATTTTTATGTTCTACTTGTAAAACTTCTGAATAATCTATGATCAGTTCAAGTCCTTTAGTATTAAGTACGACAGCAAACATTTTACAGCATTACATGTCCTCATGTAATTTGTGCGCTTGCACGGATTTCCGTCAGCCACTGCCAGTCTAGTTCTAACGGATTTCCGTCAGCCATTGCCAGTCTAGTTCTCACGTATTTTGTGCGCTGGCACGGATTTCCGTCAGCCACTGCCAGTCTAGTTCTCACATATTTTGTGCGCTGGCACGGATTTCCGTCAGCCACTGCCAGTCCAGTTCTCACATATTTTGTGCGCTGGCACGGATTTCCGTCAGCCACTGCCAGCCCAGTTCTCACATATTTTGTGCGCTGGCACGGATTTTCGTTAGCCACTGCCACTCTAGTTCTCACATATTTTGTGCGCTGGCACGGATTTCCGTTAGCCACTGCCAGTCTAGTTCTCACGTATTTTGTGCGCTGGCATGGATTTCCGTCATCCACCGCCAGGCCAGTTCTCATGTATTTTGCGCGCTAGCACGGATTTCCGGTAGACGTTGTCTTACCCACACTGCTACGTCCTCCACAAAGTTGTCCCTGTGCCTCAAAATGAAACTGTGAGACTGAAGTCAGAAAGGCATGTTCATTTAGATTTGATTTAGTTATTCTACATGTATTTTATTGTTGTTCAACGCCCTACACACCGCTTTTTTCACTTACAAATATGAGCTGACACTCAGTTTTACAGATGTGGTAAACCACTCAATAAAATAAATAAAAAAATCTTAGTAAGTTAATGGCGATATTTACCGTGGATGACATACATGTACAGATTTGCTCCTAATACTGGTGGCCGAAAAGTATTCTTAAAAGAACAGAAAAGATTAACGGCTCAGCATAACAGCATATTAAAGAGTGAGGGAAATGAAACTCCAATGTGTCTTGCTGGTACAGTGTAGCTGACCTTTACCACTGAGCCACATCTTGCTCCCTTAAAAGGCACGTTTAATACTGTCTTACTATGCTAAAGGTCACACTTACAGATATGCCTCAACTTGTAGAAGACAAAACACTTGTGAATACTTTCATGAAAATTACTGTCATAGTTCATATGCAAAGATTAAAATATGAGATAAACCTCAAAACATGTACACCTCAAAAGCACAAATTATCTGAAGTGCATGTATTATAGCAAGAAAGTTTACAACGTCATATAATGCACTTTTAAAGAACCTTTAGGAATGAAAGACTAGATTTTAAAACCAGTACCTGTAGATACAATTTGCACAAACACTGTTTGTAAAAGTAGGCCATCAGAACACTCATTGTTCCTATATATCTGAACAGAATGCCCAAAGTTTCAATACAACAGATTTCAATGACTGCCCTCACGTTACACTTACCTGCATACCAGCTGGTTTCAATCTGTCCTTCGAGGCTTGCTGCATACTGGGAAAAAATAACCCATTAACATACCGTAAACATAGTCATTTTTCAACTTCCTCGTATGTTAACAAAATGTTTAGCAATCATACTCTGTGTAGGCCAAGCACCTAACCAATGTGGTCCTGTCTCCAAAACCAAATTAAAAATGTTCATAAATTGCACCGTTGCTCACGCCTATGCGAAAAGATTGAGGCACACCGATGTATGTTCAAATACAAACAATCTCTGAACGGAAAACAAATATGCATTTGCATATATGTGCGTGTATAATGTGTTTCACATAAAGGCACATGAAATTATGCATTTTTTTCATGAAAACAGGATTATATTTGCTTTGAAAACCCATGTATGTGTGCAAATCATGATGGCTGATCACACCACTTCAACACACAGGCATGCTCCTGTTGAAAAATTGACTAATGCTGATGAAACACAGCTTGGTTTACTGATGTTTAATAATTCAGCAAATGACTAAATATTCATATTCAACAACACTGAATTCCATGTTTTCTTTTGGCATGTTTGGAGTGGCTTGTATACTTCATTATCAGTGGATCTGAAGGTTACTTATCGTCTGGCCAAAAAGTTTCAGGTTGTACCTGGGAAGGTCTGTCAGCAATTGGCCTTATGGTTGTGGGTTTCCCCAGGCTCTTCACAGTTCCCTAACAGCTTAATGCTGGCCACTGTCATATAAGCGAAATATTCCAGAGTATGTCGAAAAAAGACCAATCAAATAAATAAATAAAAACTTTCTGCAAGTGCTTACCATCTGTCCACAAAGTTGATCAGATCAGGGGTAAAGTAATCGCCAGGTAATGTCGGCGGTGGCTGTGAGAAAACAATGATAGAGATAGATGAGATTTTAATAACAGATGCACACACTAATACATGTATGTGCTCTATCAGCAAATTTCATTTGAAGTATTCACCGGGTGATGTTGGTGATGGCTATGAGAAAACAATGATAATGATAGATAAGACTCAGCGCATTGCCACAAAACAATGTGTTCTCTCTGCAAAGTTAATCAGGTAGATCAGATCTGGTATGGTTGAACTCGCAGGAGAAGGATTCAAGCTTAGCAATCTCATCATGGGTTAAGGAAGAGGCCATAAATCACCTCAACAGTTACTATAGCAAATCCTGTAGGTTGACTGTTTGAAACAATACCCTAACTTCTCTTTTTGCATATGAAAGAGCACCTTTCTGAGCAATTTATGCACATTTTCAAGCTGACTTCGAAGACAAAACTATATTGGTTGGATTGGCCAATTTCAGAGCTTTACACAAAGTGTATTGGTCTACACAGAAAAATATATTCTGAACAGGTTTGAATAAACACCTTGCAAACATGCGAAAAGGTTGCAGAATTACAGTGGTACGCAGAGAGCATACAAGCACTGGCGGATCCATAAGCCCATTTGTATGCTACAGCTCACTGTGAATTACACAGTTTCTCTCCAGATATATTTGTATCTACTGTTATACACTGCATCCAAATCAGCCAGAGTTGGATTTGAATGGGCAGATTGGCTGTGGCAAGAACACTGATTAATTCTGTGAGCGACCAAACTGCACTAATTAAACAATTATTCATGATACTGACCTTTTTTACGATACAGTTCAAAAAGTCAAAGGGCTGAGAAACAAAAAAAAAAAAACAAAAATAAACACTTAAATGTTGCCAGAACTGTACAGAACATGCACATTTGGCTGCTAACTGGGACATCATCAACAAAATGCATTTGACAAACTATAGTAGCACTGGGTCAGTAGAGTCTTCTGGACAACAACAGATTGTATACATTCTCTATATATCATTGATGGTGGACAATTTTGTACATGTAACATTTGTTATCTGATGGCTGACTATAAAAGGCATGATGTACAACTTCACCTGCCACTGATATGAATGGCAAGAAGAACAGCACTGTGGCTTGTCTCACAAGAGCAAAAATTCACGATTTTTTTACTCAGTATATAACCTTAGCATTAAGTACACCACTCATCGGCCACGTACTTTTGTGCTATACAACTGGGTATACCTTTATGTGTAACCTATACAATATAACCACTTTAGCAAAACAAATATTATATATAAAAAAAGAATATACAGTTGTGATAGTGATAGAGATGTTATATACTGAAAAAAAAAATAAATAAATAAAAATGCCTTTACTTCATGCAAGTTAAACATGATCTGTTACACTAAAATATAGCCATATGTTTCGGAGAAATTTACCGATAATTCTAAATCAGCCTTTACTACTTATCCCATGATCTAAGTACTTATGCTACACATACCTGATCCACCCGGGAGGCCTGAGAATAAAAAACAAGGTCCACAGTATTAGTGTTCAGTTTACATGTAATTTTACACAAAAATCAAGGTGACCAAATTAGACACATAGCTATCTATACGCTAAAACTCTGAAAAAAAAAATTCAAACTTGGAGGGAAATTTATTACAATGGTCATTAAATATTTATTTTGGTGCTGAAACTTAACTATGCATATTTGTAGCGGGATATGATCTTTCATAATGGGAGACTCGAGGACGACCTACACAGAAAGTCCTAATCTCGGTAGAACATGTCATTTTCTTCTGTGACATTGCAGTGCTTGTGTACTTCGTATCTATCTGTTTTATGTGCATACATACACCGATTATTGTGACATAATAAAGGAATGAACACAAAAGTTCACATCTTTGGACTGTCTTGATACAAACAAACCAAAAAACACCCTTTCATCAAAGGTCAAGTCAGACAAAATGAGTAACTTTGTCTTAGTAATATCTGTAGTTTCAGGTCATTTACTGTATATTATGTTTATTACTATAAGAAGCATGTGACGTCAGAAATAAATCACTTTTTAGATAAAGTTGTTATAAAATGAAGCATATGTATAAAATCTTTAACATATCTTTAATATGTTTTAAACATGATTCCATCACAGATCTCCAAATGCACATTCATACAGAACCTCTGGAAAATCCAGAGTACATGTATATTTTCTTTCATAGTATGTGTTTTTGTCTATAAAAAAAATGCATATAGATACATTGCCTAATTATAGGTCATGGAAGAAAATAAAAGCTATATGCCAACAGAAAACCAGGAAAGTGGAGGAAATGGGAGTGCACGTGAGGAACCATCGAAGTTTGGCAAGTCACTGACCAACTTTCCCGCATGTCAGGTACAGATACACACCCCTTACTGGTGGATAACAAGTGCTCTTCAGCACTCATGAAACATGTCTAAAGGTTTATAAGTTCCACAATATTAACAGATTTATTTAACCGCATGTATAAAAGAGTAATGACTTACTGTGCTGTAGGGATATTTGCCTGTGGCAAGCTGTAATCATAAAGACAAACAGCAAGTTACAATACATGGTGTCCCACACTTATGCCGGAAGTATTAAACAATGTGATTTTAAAGTTAGAGAATTTTAATGACTTAGCGTCCAAATAAAAGGCCACTTCCAGCTGTTAAATTTATAATGATAGAGACAGTCTGTCATGGTCTGCCAGAGCAAACCGGAATTAAAATGATAAATAAACTGTGTGCTCTACACCCATTTAATACCATTAAAGAAAAGACCTCTAACAATCGAAGAAGGCATCACTTGAAACTAAGCACAAATATACTTTCATTAATGTTTTTACATTTTTGTCTAAAAAGTGTTTAAACGTTTCAATTCTACACCCAAAAAATAATAGCTTTTCAATATTTTAGTGTTTTCTCTGTGTTTAACTGTATACATTGGAGTATATCATTGTCACTCCACTGTGTACATTATATTACTGCCACTCCACAATGTACATTACTGCCACTCTATATTGTACATTACCGCCATTTTACACTGTAAATTACTGCCACTCTACACTGTACATTAATATCACTCTACACTGTACATTAATGCCTCTCTACACTGTGCATTACTGCCACTCTACACTGTACATTACTGCCACTCTACACTGTACATTACTGCAACTGTACACTGTACATTACTGCCTCTACACACTATACATTACTGCCACTCTACACTGTACATTACTGCCACTCTACACTGTCTACTACTGCCACTCTACACTGTACATTACTGCCACTCTACACTGTACATTCCTGCCACTCTACACTGTACAGTAATGCCTCTCCACACTGTACAGTAATGCCACTCCACACTGCACATTACTGCCACCCTACAATGTACATAACTGCCACTCTACACTGTACATTACTGCCACTCTACACTGTCGACTACTGCCACTCTGCACTGTACATTAATGCCTCTCCACACTGTACATTACTGCCACTCTACACTGTACATTACTGCCACTCTACACTATACATTACTGCCACTCTACACTGTCCACTACTGCCACTTTACACTGTACATTACTGCCTCTCCACACTGTACATTACTGCCAATCCACACTGTACATTACTGCCACTCTACACTGTACATTACTGCCACTCTACACTATACAGTACTGCCACTCTACACTGTCCACTACTGCCATTCTACACTGTACATTACTGCTTCTCCACACTGTACATTAATGCCTCTCCACACTGTACATTACTGCCACTCCACACTGTACATTACTGCTACTCTACACTGTACATTATTGTCACTCTACACTGTCCACTTCTGTCACTCTACACTGTACATTACTGCCACTCTACAATGTACATTACTGTCACTCTACACTGTACATTTATGCCTCTCTACACTGTACATTACTGCCACTCTACACTGTACATTACTGCCTCTCCACACTGTACAATACTGCCACTCTACACTGTACATTACTGTCACTCTACACTGTACATTAATGCCTCTCCACACTGTCTAATACTGTCACTTTACACTGTCCACTACTGCCACTCTACACTGTACTTTACTGCCTCTCCACACTGTACATTTATGCCTCTCCACACTGTACATTACTGCCACTCTACACTGTACATTACTGCCTCTCCACAGCGTACATTATTGCCTCTCCACACTGTACATTACTGCCACTCTACACTATGTCTTCTATACATGTACCACCAGCTTACCTCAAACAGTGTGACTCCCAGACTCCAAACATCAGACTGTAAACTATACTCCTCTCCCAGGATCCTTTCCGGCTGAAACAAAGGAAGGATTATCACAGCCATTAATTATTACATTTTTTCACACATTTATTTATCCATTTAGTTTGACTGGTGTTTTACAATCAATGGACACAGTTGTGAAATGTATCAGATTTTTAAGGGTGTAGCCTCCTTTATAATGTGTATGTATAAATATACAAAAGATATACTCACTGCCATGTAAGCATTTGTTCCTACATATGTCTGTGTGATAGAGTTCACCAGCTGAAATAAAAACAGGCATGTGCATGAGAAGAAATCAAAAGATGATTATGAATGCCAGATCATGTCAAAGGAAAAGACAACAAGTACTATAACATGAGTTACTTTGGAAGAGGGGAAGAAACAGAACCAAAGGGCCACAAATATTTTTCCTGGCAGGCTTGGTAATTCAATAAATCAACTTTTAACCTAATTAACCCATGAGGCCATCGTATGTCCCACGTGTTAGAGCAACTGCAAACACAATTTCGTGTCACTGGTCAAAACAGGGTTTGGGTTATCTCAAACACCTGGTAACATGTGAAACATCTCATGGTAATGTGGGTCTGGTAAAATTCAAGGCATGATACAGCAAACATCTCATGGTAATGTGGGTCTGGTAGAATTCAAGGCATGATACAGCAAACATCTCATGGTAAGGTGGGTCTGGTAAAATTCAAGGCATGATACAGCAAACATCTCATGGTAAGATGGGTCTGGTAGAATTCAAGGCATGATACAGCAAACATCTCATGGTAAGGTGGGTCTGTTAGAATTCAAGGCATAATACAGCAAACATCTCATGGTAAGGTGGGTCTGGTAGAATTCAAGGCATGATACAGCAAACATCTCATGGTAAGATGGGTCTGGTAGAATTCAAGGCATGATAGAGCAAACATCTCATGGTAATGTGGGTCTGGTAGAATTCAAGGCATGATACAGCAAACATCTCATGGTAAGGTGGGTCTGGTAGAATTCAAGGCATAATACAGCAAACATCTCATGGTAAGGTGGGTGTGGCAGAATTCAAGGCATAATACAGCAAACATCTCATGGTAATGTGGGTCTGGTAGAATTCAAGGCATAATACAGCAAACATCTCATGGTAAGGTGGGTCTGGTAGAATTCAAGGCATGATACAGCAAACATCTCATGGTAAGGTGGGTCTGGTAGAATTCAAGGCATGATACAGCAAACCAGTAAGATATTTAAATAGCTAGTGTTAAGACATATATGTCTTACAGGTAAGACTAAATGATAAGGATTGAGATAGTCGGAACTGCTTTCTTAAACTGTATAAAAAAACACATTGTATTAAAGCCATTCTTGTTAGTTCGGGAGGATAATACGGAAACAAAAGTTTTCTGCCGTTTCCAATTTTACCTGGTGTGACGTCATGCAAGAACACTTGATGTCACCCATCACTGACTTAAAGCACAAATGGCATCGTACTTTCAAACGCACATGACTTCATTCCAGCCGTACTGCCTTAAGCGACGTCATACCAGCTTGATTCATCGTCCCATAAGTAATATTCCTACGTCACATCAAGAAAATTTTACAGAAACTGCGGAAGGTTATGTTTGTCAGGACTCTTCACTTACAGGGGCTAAATGGCATTATTCAACATAAATTTTTTTGATCCGTGGTGTTGGCTATATTCCTCAGGGTATCCTTCATACCAATCTAATATTTCAACCTGGCATTTCTTATGACTGAAGTAGCACTTTAATGGTTAATAGTCAGCAACAAGAGAATTAGATGACAGAGCCCCTACAAGCAAGCAGCACAACAGTCATCTTAGCTACAAAGCATCTAAAAATAGGGGACATAACTCTTGCATTAACCTAAAAGGCATGAAAGCTTTCTAGCTCCAGTAGCACAAATGATATTTAACAAACACTCCCACAATATGATTTATTTATTTACTTATTTGAATGGAGTTTTACACCGTACTCAAGAATATTTCACCTATATGACAACAGCCAGCATTATCGAGAGAAGAAATCAAGTGGAGCCCAAGGAAAACCCACGACTATTCATACGTTGCTGGCAGTTCCCACTGGGTTGGATTTGGACTCAGAGTGACCACATTGGTAAGAGTTTCCTGGGTCATTGCACTGTGCTGGCATGCTAACCATCTCGTCCACAGAAGTCCCAGCTAAGTATGATTTACAAAGCACTACATGCTACATCTAAACAGAGTGATGGTACAATAAATTTGCATTTGATATATAGTTGCCTGCTAATTTGTTCGGGGTTACAAAATGTCACTTCCAACATTAGTTTGTTCGTATAATACAGTCATGACAGTGGTGTCTCCTCATACCAGGTCCCAAGGAATGTGCTGTCTCACTGGAACACGACCGGCCTGGATAGCACAGTTGGTAGAGCGTTCGCTTCGGGACCGGTAGATCCAGGATCAATCCTTGATCGAGTCATACCTAAGACTTTAAAAGAGGAAGTTGTAACTTCCTCGCTTGGCATTCAGCATGAAGGGGATAGTGCAACGAATGGTTGACCCGTATCAGTATAATGGCTCAGGCGGGGCAGCTTACTTGCCTTCGGTAAGTCATCTCAGTGAAGCAGCACTAAATTAAAGAGCGGTGGAAATCCGTCCTGCAACAAGGAGGCACATTACACGTACATGCACCCTAATGATTCCTTCGTTGTCATATGACTGAAAAATTGTTGAGTACGACGTTAAACCCCAAGCACTCACTCACTGGAACACCATGCTACAGAGACCAGACCTGAGTCTTGGCAGCAAATACTAATACTGACAATTATAAGTCTGCAGACTAAACCCTGTCTTATATGTACATGTATAGGGAGCAAATAAGGACTGGTGAGGCTCGATTCAACCCCAGCCTCTGCATGAATGGGCAGTAAATGTCTTTGTAGGGGGACCGGCCCTGATAGCAAGGTTGGTAGAGCCCTCGCTTCGGGAAGGGTATATCCAGGGTCAATCCTGGGTCGGGTCACACCTAAGACTTTAAAAGAGGAAGTTATAGCTTCCTCTTCAGCATTAAGGGGATAGTGCATGCACTGGTTCACCCATATCAGTATAATGGCTCGGGTGGGGTGGCTTACTTGCCTTCGGTAAGTCGTCTCATTGAAGAAGCACTAGATAGAAGAGTGGTGGAAATCCTTTCTGCAACAAGGAGGCACATAAGGACTCCTTCGGCGTCATATGACTGAAAAATTGTTAAGTACGATGCTAAACCCGAAACACTCACTCACTCACTCTTGGTTCGGAAACTAGTGATAATAAACTGTTGTTGGCACTCAGGGGGATATCTGTCCAGACTTATGTTAGCTGAAGACCGCTTGACCATCAATATGAGGCACACACCACTAAAGCTCTTTTTTCCATGGAATTTATGCATATTATGAAAATGAGTTGTTTGTGACATAAAAGATGCAAGCTTCATAAAACCGTGCAAATTATTTCTCTTCAGCCCACAGTTCTCTCAGAAAGTTCTAAAATACTGGTACGTGTAGCAGAGGAGGTTGAAACGTAGCAGAGGAGGTTGAAACGTAGCAGAGGAGGTTGAAACGGTTGAAGAATTAGGGTATCTCAAAAACTCCAATTTCCTCAACCCATAAATCTGACTGCCAATCCTATCAGGGAATAATTTTTGAGTACGGCTTTAAACAACAACCAAATAATTTAACAAATATATACAGTAATAATGGTAAAGTAGGTGTTAGCAAGACTTACCTGTGTACTAACCCCAAAGTCACAGAGCTTCACTTGTCCGAAGGTGTTTACTAGAATGTTGGATGGCTTAATATCTGCAAATACAAACACCACCATGTAGAGAATAAATATATATGATATTTTATAAGTACACTGAACTATCTGGCACCAAGCCACGAAATAATGACAAGGATAATGTCATGCATTAAATTTTTTTTTTTAAAAGAGCTAACGATCTGGTACACGACAAAACTTCCATTGTAACTTTTTAATGGTGCGAATACATGCAACTGGAAGATTACCATTACCAATATCTCTAGCAGCCTTCAAAATTATTTTCAGATTTGTGGAACTCAATGACCTACATGTACCAACTTTGTCTTTATTAACATTTCAAAGACAACTGTTGTATATTTATCTACAGGGCCATGACCATTTGCATATGGTCTTAATTGCCTAGCTAGGACTAGGAAAATGATCTTCACAAACTAGATCAATGTTACAAACCTTCATCACGGTTCTTTTCCTTATCCAGATATATGTACAGTATATTATGTGATATTTTCTTCATATCTACAAGTATATGTGGTTATGGGTTGGTTTTCTCCCACCATAACGCTGGTCGCCGTCGTATAAGTGAAATTATCTTGAGAATAGTGTAAAACACCAATCATATTAACAAATAATACATATCCATACAGACATTGTGTTTACAAGCCTATTTCCAGAGATTGCAGATCAAAGTGTACATGTGTATGTATGCTTGGAGTTTAACGTTGTGTTTAACAATTTTTCAGTGATATGTGTAATGAGGCGTCATCTGTGTACATATACTGTGTCTCCTTGTGGCAGGGTGAGTCCATGACATCAAAGTACTGTCGCCACTGAAGTATCATGCCGAAGACAACAGACTTGACACACACACACACACCCCTCCCCAGTCACATTATACTGATACCGGATCAACCAGTCATGTTTGCTTGCTCTAACCTCTCAGTGCTGAGTGCCAAGCGAGGCAGCCGCAAGTACCATTTTTAAATGTTTAAAGTCTTTGGTATGACCTGACTTGGGTTTGATCCTGTCTTCGAGACAGACCTTTATACATGTACATAGACTGTGTGTCTGTGCTGAGCTGATACCATACCTCTGTGCATGATCTTTTTGCTCCACAGGTAGAGCAGTCCGCTGAGGATACTGACAGTCATTCGACCTAAGACGGGCTCAGGTATCACCCCGTATTTGTCTAATGAACCACCTGGGGGATCAGAACCAATAAATGAATGTTACAAATTACACAGACCTATAAAATTACAATAAAATTATCATTAAAACATACCACTGTATATCAAAGCAAACAATCTCATTAAATGCAAAGATGAATGCCTTGTTCATACTTAAACCATACCAATTTCAGTTGTTGTTTTTACAGACGGAATAAATCTTTATCACTCCAGTGTCAGAAGAGGGTATAAAAATAAAAGCTAGAAAAGTCATCTAATTTGTGGAAAAACTTCTGGCAGCTTTGACTATTGAAGACATATTTACATGATCAAAACACCTAGAAAACCAAGAAAATCACAAAAACATGGAGATCAAACAATATAACTTTATTAGATTTAGTAGCAGGCTACCAAGAAGATCGTCTGTAGGTGACACATGAATGCAAAACTTGAACTCAATACTCAAAGTACTGAAGGTGCGAATTTGGTAATTTACTGTAATCAACATGCACACAGTGACACAGAGCATCGGCGATGGAATACATCTCATGTCAATGTGCTTTTATATATATATGTAACTTTTTTTTAATTTTATTTTTGAATAATTATGACATGCCCTGAGGAAATGTGTTCTTGCCATCTAAACTGAACTTATGGACTTGAACATTATGAATTAGAAAAACTGTACTAACTTCATTTTCCTTACAAGAATATCTAACTTCCAACATATCCCTAAGTAGAGCTTGTGTTGTCACGTGTTAAAGCCTAAAGGCAATTTTGTAGCAATTATGACTGATTTTACAGACAGCTGAACATTAGTGACTGGCAAAAAGAAACATAATATACTATACAATATAATATACAATACACTAAGTTGTCAATTTTGTAATTTACAGTATTTGATATGTACACACCGAATCAACAATGTAATATCGCCCTGGTCTTTATTTTGTGCTTTACATGTGTGCAAAACCTGAGCTCAATACATGCAGTGCTTTTTCAGACACCACCACTAACATTTTGTCAAACATTGATTGTTTAACACTATACACTAAGTTGTGAATTTTGTAATTTACAGTAAATAATATTCAAACACCAAATCAATGATGGAATATAACCCTTGTGTCATTGTGCTCTGTATGTGTGAAAAACCTGGAGCTCAATACACGTAGTGTTTTTTAAGATATCATTCCTAACATTTTGTTTAATATTGTTTTCCCCGTTATTGGACGCCGATGCTCCAGGTACCACACAAGCTGCATTTGTACTGTGTGCAGGAAAGCTAACAAGGCAGATTTTCGGTTTTATTTTAATTCCATTATTTCATTTTTCTAGAGGACACAAAAAAAAAAATCACTTTCAAAATACTTTCAAAATTATTGGCAGCACATCATCTGTGGAAATAACACAAATGCGGTTCAAATGAAGTATAGTCTTTCAATATTAATTTATTCACTTTAATATTTATTTATTTATTTTTTTACATAATTTAGATTCAATGTACTTAAAGTACTTACCATCCATAAATTCTGTACAAATTGATATTCTGTTTTCAATGAAAAATGCTCCATAAAACATTATGATATTTTCACAATGACACTGTAGAAATAGAAAAGCAAAGAATACAGAATTTCAAAATACAGCTCTATAAATGTCTGGCCTATAAAGAAACTGAAAATATCCTATGACTGGCAAAGCAGGAATTAACTGACTGACTTCAGTTCAAACTTTAGTACCTTTATTACTCAGTGTATGAATACACATATGTACTTATTAGCTCAGTACAAAGTCAGTCAAGTTCTTTGACCATGAATGACAAGAGAAGTTAACTGAAGGTTTCCTGTGGAGTTACTAAACTCAAACAGTAAACAATGAGAAAAAACAGGACTGTAACATGTATCACATTTAAAAGAGTTCTCAGTATTTTCAGAACTACTTGCACTGTATTTCACCCACACAGGTACAGTTTGGTTCCTTAAATGTAACACATTTTGTTTGATTCTGATTTATTCCTCCAACTTACAGGGGCATTTATAGAGTTTTTGTGAATAATTAATTTCTTATCAGAAAAACTTAAGTGTGGTCATCAAAAGTATCATTCTCAGGTCTCCAGGTGCTCCTGAAGTCGTATATTTACAGGTCAAACTTGAGCTGAAATAAAGTACTTAATACAATGTACTTACCTTTTCTAAAACCTGTAATTCTGAAATAATTTGCTTTTGTACATCTTTGGAAATATCCAGCTGTATGACCTACAATACAAACATGATAGACACATTTTTTTCCCCCATTTTGTAGGCTTCCTGATATAAATTTTAACTCAACTTACTCCTGGTATATATCAGAAAAATGATATCTGTGTGAATTTACATAAAAAAAAACTAAAGCCCAAGGGCTGTGAAATGGGTCTGTTGCTCTTCTTCTATTTTTATTTTTCTCGTAACTAACGACCAATTGTCTTCTAGTACAATTCATTGGTCTTCTCCACCCACAAAGGGCCTATCAGTTATTCTGTTTGTTATGGAGGACCTGGCCCCACCTCATTATGACATGACTTTAATGAGAATTCGCTGCACCAGAATGTCAAATTTTCGATCTTTTCAGGATTATGTCCAAATTTTCATCACTTATAGCAAACAAAATTAACAGCTCATTCCATAATTTAACAGATAACTTCTTCAAGGGACCGTGAAGAACTCTGTATAATGAGTTTGTTGGCACTGACACAATTAGGAAGATCAACTATTTGGCAGCAACCCAATGGGTCAAGCATTGCTACAGATAATTTTCAGAGGTAGCACGGTAATTCCTACTTTTCCAAGAGAGGGAGTACTGGATAAGCCTACCACAGTATACATTTTTTGAAAATACTTCACTATTTTTGGTGCCCAGCAATACATCTGGAAAGTGTGAAATTGATTGAGCGAAGTCGGTTGAGAAAATCGAACGACATACATGTGCAGGCCTACATAGACCTATCGGTGCAGACATTACTGTAATTACATACAGGACCACAATTAAATGTATGTACATGTCGACTGCCCAGAATTACAACTTGTCATAACATTCCAGAATAAATTAATTATTTCAGCTCTTCATCAATCACGAGAAATAAATCTGGATGACGCTCATATTTATTACGCCTCAAATTGCAGGCCTACTGGGTATATTTCAATAACTCGCTCACTGCAACTTTATCTTTTCATTTTGTTTTGACAGCAGGGGTTGCAGTAGTGCTTCATTCTATGGTAAGTTGCCTAATACGACTGGTAATTTTTTTTTTACTTGTCGAAACATTTCTGTAAACGCAAGGAAACCATGCGGAGGACACCCACCTGTAGCATTGGGGGTCAAGGTCAAATGCAATACTAGTACCCGCCGTCTGATAACTTCCTCATTCTTTATTTTCACCATTTTGGTGACTAACAAAGCGCTCATTTGCTGTAAGGTATGTCAAAATATTTGGGAGCTGTTAAATACATGAACATGAGCAATCTTACATGATGTAAATCTTTTCGCTATCACAGGCAATCAAGGTATTTACTGTCACCATCCTCAAAATAGTGCAAGTGTATTCGATAACCTTTTGTGACAGGGAACTAAACGAACAATAAAAGAAAGCAGGACTCCAAACATAATTAAAATTTTTGTTCAATGTGTAATCATAGCATTTAAATCCCAACAGAACTATAAAGAAAAACATCAAGAAAGGAAGCTAATATTTGACCACAACACATGGTCTATTTCGCTAAGCACACTGACATGTCTTACTGAGGATAAACTACTTCCGACAATTTCTTCACATTTTTTCATACATCTATAATGGGCCTCTGGCGATTCTCACAAATAGACCCATAAAAAAATCAGTGACAACGGGACATCTCTATGAAGTTTTATTTTAACTTAAGACATCATATCCACGCAGCTCCCTAAAGGAAACAATCTGATCTTGTTACAAAATTCAAGTACATGTATAGTAGTCAATTTAAGATCATGGCCCTATAAATATTCCTTGCTGGAGCCTTTATAAGAATCTTAGTGCATATAGCTACAAATTTACATTCTGATACATGATATTAAATACAGTTAAGGCGGAATACCATAAATATTTTAAAGTGAGAAAAATATTTATGGTATTCAACCTTCGATCACTGTGCAATATTCTACGTAGTATTTACATCTTGACGATATCATGATTTTGTGAAGAGGGAATGTTTTCAGCTGTAGGCCTTCACAGGCTTGTGAATATAGCCTGATGTCTTACATGATGTCCTCTATGACATTGTGTCTTGCTGCGTGACGTAGGAATAGTAAAGTGAACTAAACTTGTATTATGACGCCAACCCCCTGAGCTCAGATTGGAACATCATTGAACAAAACGTTTCTCTACTGACGTCATGGCGTCTGGGTATGAAAAATCAAAATGTAGTAACAAAAGTGATATTTAACTGAGTGAAATATCACTTTCATCATTGAAAGAAATCCTGACATTTCTCCTTTATATACATGTAAATAATCACACGCACAAATAAACACCTTATCCGGTCTTACCTTAACAGCCATGGCTTTCCCAGAAGGCATATGGTAAGCTCTGTAAACAAAGATCACGGTGTGAGCTGTTACTGAGTAATTAACAGCACAAGTCGTTTAATCTTGCCAAGTATGAGTTGTTAACAACTATTAACGATGAAGCAGATGTCGATAAGAACCAGTTTATTCATTACGAGTAAAACCTGACCGAGGTACCATGAAGACTACATGTGTAAAGACTTGGTGTGTTATTATGAGACAAACTGCCATTACTGGCTGGTGAAAATTTTGATGGACAGAAAATCCAAAATGACCGACAGCTGCCATACTGGATTACATATTGTAGAGTGAAAAAAGTTAATCCCAGTCATATCTCAAATGACCCTACCTTTGTCAGTATGGCCATAATCAGTGGCCACTGTGTCAATACGAGTGTGATTGGTTGCCACTGTGTCAAAATGAACATAATCTGTCGCCAATGTGATAATACAAACGTGATTGGTTGCCACTGTGTCAAAATGAACATAATCAGTGGGCACTGTGTCAATACGAGAGTGATTGGTTGCCACTGAGTCAAAATGAACATAATCGCTCGCCACTGTGTCAATACGAACATGACTGGTTGCCACTGTGTCAAAATGAACATAATCAGCAGCCAATGTGTCAATACGAACATGATTGGTTGCCACTGTGTCAAAGTGAACATAATCGGTAGCCAATGTGTCAATACGAACATGATTGGTTGCCACTTTGTCAAAATGAACATAATCGGTAGCCAATGTGTCAATATGAACATGATTGGTTGCCACTTTGTCAAAATGAACATAATCGGTAGCCAATGTGTCAATACGAACATGATTGGTTGCCACTTTGTCAAAGTGAACATGATCGGTCGCCAATGTGTCAATATGAATGTGATTGTTTTAAAACTGTTATAGCTATCTTGGTCACGAGATTAGGGGACCATTCTACAAAGCAATCGCAAACTGTGCCTGGCATTACTTCCATGACAACATACAGTGAAGAAGTAGATGTAAGTCACCATAGTAAACATGCTGGATGCAGTGTTGCAACGGCTTTGTAGAAATGGCCCAAGGTGTGATGGATACACAGACGGACTGAGTTATACAGAAGAACGAACGCACATACAAAATGCAGAACATCTGACATATTTCAGGTCAAGTTTTGTGGCAGGAGACAAAATACTTTGGCTAACTGCAATACCTGATAAACGGCAATCAACAGCTAACATAGCTTGTGGTTGAGTATATTTTATTTGGACAACCTTATAACCATGATGTATATCACATCACTTCAGTAGCGGTAGTTGCATATATCCTTGTTAAAGTTATAAAACCACATACTCAGGCACTAGAACGTGACTTTATTGAACAAAGAAGTACACCCCTCTCTCCTTATAACATGCTTCATAACAACATGTCATTTAATTAATAAAATTATGGTTACAAATGTGTTTCCTAACAATTTCACGAAGTCAGTTTTAGGAGTAACATTTTTACTTTGTGAAGAAAGCCTGAAGATTTTGTACCTTCAATGCACTCTGAGACTTGGTTGTCATATAACCATTCAATGTGCGGGGCTTCCGTGGCCGACTTGGTTAGCATTCCAGCGCAGCGCAATGACCCAGGAAGTTCTCACCAATGTGGCCGCATGTGGTGAGTTCAAGTTCAGTTCATGCCAGCTCCCTCTCAAGCCATACGTGGGAATGTCTGCCAGCAACCTGAGGATTGTCACTGGATTCCCTCGGGCTCTGCCCGGTTTCCTTCCACTATAATGCTGGCTGCTGTTGCTTGAGTGAAATATTCTAGAGTAAAGGGTAAAATATCAATCAAATAAATAAATAACTAATCAATGAGAACCATGATATTGTGTTGATTTTGCTTACTATCTTTATCTACTATAATACTCAGTCCTGAAGATGACATACTATACAGGAAGTAGGATCTGGAAGGATCCTAGGTCCGGTATGATATGTCGTTTGCTAATATTGGAAATGACCTAAAATTTCGTCCATGACACTGTTGCTCATTTTCTTTCTGATTATGAAAGGTGTGTTGATCTTATCTGAAAAGTACATTGAAAGGTACATGTAGGATGATGCCATACTAGAAAGATGTGTTAGCACCAAAAGATTTAGACACATACATGCGATTGGGGCAAAATTTCAGGTCATTTAGTATATAAACAGCAGATACAGTGTAGGTACAGTAGGCAGATTTCTGTATGCTAACAACAGCCGTCAGTGTTGTAATGATGGAGACACTTGGCAACTCACTTGAAGACTGATCCACCATTCCCACTGCCCAGGATCTCCACGTACTGCAGATCTGTGTCCTTTATGTTACCCAGGTGTAGGAGCTCTTCTATCTCACTATGGCTGTGACTTAAGGACCTGTAAACAACACAACCTCAGTATACACAGGCTAACCAGTTACAGTGTGTAGACTTAAGATGCATTGTCTGGTGTATTCACTGATACAACAGAATGAATTCGTTCAGTGCAAAAGCTATACCAGATTTATTTGGCAAAACTTCATTCAGAGCAAATCCAATTGAACTTTTGTTATTTTTTTAGAATAGCTGAAAAAATTTAACACCTTTCACAAGATATCCGCCTCATCTGACTATTGGTTACGTGGGTATTCAGTGAGAGGTACAGAAATATATGAGTCTCTGACACCAACAGGAGGATCACTGACACCATATATTTCTGTATCCTCTCACTGAGTATCTATGTAGCAAACTTTTCCTACAAAAGACCCATCACTTCGGCACAGAAAGTTGACGTCATTGTTTTCACAGCTAAACAAAGGGAGACGCATATGGCATCAGCTGATACACATCTCCGATGCGACAGTTGCTGGAAACGGAAGTATTCTGCCTTGCACGGGATAATGTCATAAGCCAGCATCATATCAGCACATCATCCTGATACTGGCATAAGCCAGCATGATATCAGTACATCATCCTGATACTGGCAGGATGAAATCAACATAGCGTTTGCATTCTGGAATGTACCAGCATGATATCAGTACATTATCCTGTTACTGGCATGTACCAGCATGATATCAGTACATCATCCTCATACTGGCATAAGCCAGCATGATACCAGTATAGCATCTGCACATTGGCACACCAACATGATATCAGTACATCATTCTGATACTGTGATATTCCAGCAACATCATCACCAGGATATACATTAAATACATACTCAATATCCCACAGCGATATAACGGTCTCAAGAACAGTGAAAATACTGGTTTCAGTGAGACAGCCTAAGTTGTGAGTTTGAGTCTTACTTGAGCCAGACTTTTCCCTGGTCTCAAGACAGCTATTTCAATGTTTGAAATTCAGTATATTTATCATGCTGGTACTGGCATATACCAATAGGGTGCTTACCTCTGAGGCTCAGACACCAAAGCAGCTTTGTTTGTTTGTGGCTCTCCACCAGCCCCACCCCTCTTGGTTCTGATCTGAAATGACGAGGAATTCAAATATATTCAAATGATGTATCTTCAGTATTAACACACATATAGAAAGGTTTTGAGAACTTGTTTATTCTGTAAAAATACGAGCATACTCTCTCCTCAAAGTTGCTTGTATGTATACATTATACACTACCTTTAATCCATGGATATTTCTGTCTTGAGGGGTCTTCCCAACTACAATAAAAGAATGCAGGATGTTTATACATATGCTGTGTGAGACAATATGGTCTTTACACATAGGAACACAAGAAGAAACAATCACAGTGAACCTGTTACATGATCATTCATTAGGGATAGTGTTACACATGTTACATGATATAACATGTGACTAGCATGGCTATTGATACACTCTAACTGGCCAACCCTGTTTGTGGTTTGACTATAATTGAAGGTTGTGATGTTCAAATTTTAAAAGAATACATGTACATGTATTTAGAAGTGATTTTGTTTCTAGTCATTCAAAAACACTCAAATTATCACCTTCTTAGTTATAATTCCATAATGTTTACTCAATATAGTGTATATACTAAACTACACTTTGTTCTTTTGTTGTTGTTTTTTTTCTTGGCCTGAGGTATAATAGTGCTTTCAACCGAAGATTAATTTAAGAGGCCCCATTTCAACGCAATATGCATGTATCATTGTATTATGTCATATAAATAGGACATAAATCAACACCCAAGAGTAGACTCATTCAGTTCTGCATTATGATGTAAAAAACTTGAATACAAAATGCAAATACACAACATATAATTTTGTACGCATTTTACCTCTGGGATAGATAACAAGGGGAGGTAATTCACCAGTGCTGCCTGAACTTCTCACATGAGCTAAAAACTGAAACAAAGATACACAAGTATTTAAGGTGTAATTTCTAGTTTTAAGTAGCTGTAAATTAATTAATTATTAACAACAATTTACCACTCTGCAATTACAAAGTATTCATATGTTCAATTGTGTAAACATATAATATATTCTTCAATTACCTGGTTGAAAAGAAATGGCTGAAATATTGCTGCTGTAGTTCTAAAACTTTATCATTCATTTAACATTTCATTTAATTTCCTTGCCATGCGCAGTAGCTATTTTCAAACATGGCCTTTAGCCTTATTCTTATATTTCTTTGTTTAATTGCAGTTTTACATGGCCTTCACTTACATTTTCTAGAATGGTCACTTTTGGTGCTGAAACTTACAATTTTCAAGTAGAATATCACCCCATGTTCCAAGCAAACCTCAAAACCCCTTTCTAAAATCAATAGAACTCTTTTCAATCAGGAAAAATCAGCAAGTCAGTCATGGTTGAAATTTATGGTTATTTAGTCGATACTTTTGAAACATGGTCTTGGCTTACATTTTCTAACATGGTCATGACTTACAATTTCTATAAACATGGTCATGACTTACAATTTCTATAAACATGGTCATAACTTACAATTTCTAACATGGTCTTGACTTACCTTTTCTAACATGGTCAGGCCTTACATTTTCTAACATGGTCAGGACTTACATTTTGTACCATGGTCAGGACTTACATTTTCTAACATGGTCAGGACTTACATTTTGTACCATGATCAGGACTTACATTTTCTAACATGGTCAGGACTTACATTTTGTACCATGGTCAGGACTTACATTTTGTACCATGGTCAGGACTTACCTTTTCTAACATGGTCAGGACTTACATTTTGTACCATGCTCAGGACTTACATTTTCTAACATGGTCAGGATTTACATTTTGTACCATGGTCAGGACTTACATTTTGTACCATGGTCAGGACTTACATTTTCTAACATGGTCAGGACTTACATTTTCTAACATGGTCAGGACTTACATTTTCTAACACGATCTTGACTAACATTTTCTAACACAATCTTGACTAACATTTTCTAACAAAGTCATGACTTACATTTTCTAACATGGTTTTGAGTTCCTCATCTGTCCTCACTGTTATCCTGTCCCCTTCTTCATCTTCATCTGACAAAAATCGTGGAATTATTATCTATAATTGATTTATGGTCTTTAATAAAGAAATTATCATAAGATCTTTCCACTTACTTATTACAAATCAACAACCAATTACTTTAGTGGATACAGAAAACCAGAATGTCCAAGATAAATCCAATCTGCTCAATCCACAATCATTTTGAAAAGACAACAAAGCTTAGCAAACAGGGATGCATTAAAAACTTACATTCAAACGCTGTGACAGACACATTGGGCAAAACTTGGGATATTGCAAACTGAAAAAAAAAAAAAATTAGTGTCATACTCTTGAATTTCATCACTTATATGTCAAATGTCAGACTTAAGTGTGGAGGAAACGAGTGCATAGATCAAACCACCACCCTCCATGAGTCCAGCGCAGGTAGCTAAATGCTGTGACCTAAAGTATGAGGTAAACTGATAAGCTGCCTCATTGGGAAGCGCATCATATTTTCCCCACATTGCTGCTGTACCTCAGTGGAAATTAAATATCTCCCATTTGTTCACCTGAAGGCAAAAAAAAAAAAACAAAAAAAAAACACACGCACACTGGTCAACATGTTGTCACTTGTACAAATCAGCTCCCATTCATTGTAAATGATGTTTCAACTGTAAAAGCGAAATGATCCGTATCTTCTATCAGATCGGGTGATTTTTGATCTAGGAAATTGGTGATCTGTGAATTGTTAAGGTTTAACATTGTCGCTGATGACCTGTTCCGGTGAGTGAATTGAGATATTTCATTTCTAGAGAGGTACAGCGGCGATGTGGGGAAAATATACTAGGAGGTCAGCTTCTCCAGTGTTTCTACTTCACATGGAATGCAGTTGTAGCAGCTTCTGGCCAAAATTAAAAGGTGTTGGAACAGACTTCCAGCTTTGAAGACTAAGGCTAACCCGCCACTACAACCACAATGGATATGGGCCTGCCAACATCCTTGCCAGAAAGGGCTTTAAATGTAAGAACTAAATACATGTACACGCATGATTTACAAAACGATACCTCGCTAATAACAGTAGACTTGTAGAACTACTGGTAATACCACCCCTGTTTAAAATACCTGGTAAATATTTTTATTCTTTCAAATGAAGTAATGTTAGAACGCCGGAACTCTAATCTATTCGTACTGCATTTTGGTCAATAAACAATATACAGGATGTGTTCAGAAACAAGGTGCTGTAGAAGATCATATCTCCTGTGTTAGAACAGCGGAAGCGATAACGCAACAACAGCAACCCAACAACAACAACAACAACATCATACGAACCAAAGCATTTCCGAACGTCAATTCGTCTTGCCGTGCGCTCCATTCCACTTCTCCCTTATCTTCTGTATGGATCCAAACTCGTAAAACGCCCGTGGTCATACTAGAATACAGGTTCTGACGATCTAAACCGAACTATCTTAAGAGTCCAAAACAAAAACAAAATCATGACATGGGCGCTGACAGCTGCAAAACCGCTGACATTCAGATATCCAAGTTTATTTAACCCACTTTAGCTGATCATTATGTCGTCTGCTTGCATAAAACGATTTATTTATTTATTTGATTGGTGTTTTACGCTGCACTCAAGGATATTTCACTTACACGACGGCTCCCAGCATTATAGTGGGAGGAAAGCGGGGAGAGAACGGGGGAAACCCATGACGACCCGCAGGCTGCCGATAGATCTTCCCACGTACGGCCGGAAAGGAAGCCAGCATGAGCTGGACTTGAACGCACAGCCACCAGTTGTTTGATTAGTGCTTAGTATTGTGTCCGATAATATTTTTATTATAGTATAGTGTTAATGGGTACATTTCTGTGTAGTAACCAACTTCTCCTACATCTATGCGCTAAGCAAGAAATCTTCTGAAAATCAGATTTTATAGTTTTAGACAGTTTCAAATTTCACTTCCAAAACATTTTGAGATTTTTTACAGTCACTGGAGGCATTTTCTTATCTTTTTTGCATCAACACGTCGAAACAAACATTCGTATAGCAGCCGACAACCAATACGGACGACGTTCTAGGTCAATAATTGCACGGCCATTTTCCAAAACGACGTAGGCCTATAACAAAACCCACCAAAGAACTATATAAGAAAGTTTATAAAGTACGAATATAGGGCGGAATCATGCAAAGAGAAGCAGTAAACAGTTTTCGATGAAATCAGAAAGGCGCAATTTTTTGTTCTAGGCGACTGAGTCAAATCAGTATTCAAATCATGCATCATGCTAGAATATAAGTTCTCGATCACAAAATATGTATCTCAGTAGAGCTTTGATTGCGTTTCATTCTTATATGCAGCCCATGCATATGCTAGTAAATTGACGATTAGGAGTCAAAAGGTAGGTGATTGTTAATATATATTGTGTCTTCTTGTGGCAGGTCGAGTCCTTGTCGCCAAGGTGCTGCCTCCACCGAAGTATCATTCCGGACGAAGACATCAGACATGACACCCCACCCTGGCACATTGCACTGACCCAGCCAGTCCTAGCTGTTCCCTTGCTATAGTTTCTCAACGCTGAACATTAAGCGAGACAGCAACTGAAACCATTTTTTCAAATGTCTTTGTCTTAGCTGAACGGATTTGATCCTAGGTTTCTCGATTTCGAAGCGGACGCTCTAACCATTAGTGTACAAAGGAATGATCAAGTCTGATCATGTCATAAACATATATTATCAGCTTATGACAATGGCAATGAGTGATATTTGAACACTAGGAATTTGGGTGGGTCTAAATACGACTTAACTGAAGTTAAGTACCAATTCACTGGAGTTGGGTAAGACATGGTCAGGACAAAACTTTGCACATGCGCGAGTTGCTCTGCACTGAATAAATTAATGCCGGTTAAAAAATAAACGACATGATTATCTATACTTACGATGTAGTATTACCAATTCCTTCAGTGTAAAATGGTGTAATCCTGAAGTAAATATCTGATGTGGCAATGTAAAAATTATTTACTGTAATTCTTCAACCTTTCCCCATGTTTGTCATGGTTTGTCATCTAAAGGCGTTATTCTGCAAAAGTTGACTGATAAAATTGTACTTTTTAGGTGTGGAGAAAGGCCGAGTAACTGTACATTCCTGGATAAGAAAGTACGAGGTCTTTCTCTGACTTAAACGTTTGCATTAGTGTTACATAATAAACGATTTCTGTATTTAGCTGTGGGATTCTCCCCCCACCATAATGCATAACGCCGTCGTATAAGTGAAATATTCTTGACAACGACGTAAAACACCAATCAAATAAAAAAATTAAGCTGTGGGAAGGAGTGGGGATAACAATTGCGCAGTTAGCACCGGGCTATGTTTTCATTCTGATACCTTATGTATGGCAACATGGCCAAAATATGCTTGGTTAGACAATTCAGGCCTGTCAGATGAATTTAGGAAAGTACGGCTGCTGTACTTTGCTGACGGAGAAAGCACGGTTTTCTGAATAGAGTGACGTCACAACAAGCTTTTAACTGAAGCCCTAAAACTAGACAACTGAACCAGTGCGATAATGTGGACGAAATAGGGTAGCGGGCGTAAAGCGCGCGAGCAGTCATATGTCATCGTTATGCCATCAGTCTGCGTGTACATGTAACATGTAGCATGTAGCATATGAGGTGTAATTTTATCACCGTGTAACACTGCGTGAGCTTTATGAAACCGACCATAAAATGGTGTTCAAGTAAAGTTCGTGTTCAAATCTGTTGTAGATTCCTACCTTGTCGTGCTTCATCATGGTTTGTTTTATTATTGAAGTCTAGGATTTGGAGAGTATATGACGATTCAACTTTAGCTTAAATGCCGATTTGGCGAAATAGGTCTGTACAACAGAACTTACGACTGACGTCACTATTGTTCAATACCAAAAATTCCGTAAAACGAAATCCAATCTATCGTGTTAATTATGCCATATTTTTTTTTACTTCATTTGCATAAGTCATGGTGCTAGGCAGCGTGTGATTTGCAATTGTTTAAACATTTACATGTATTGTTAGAATAAAACCCTAACTTGTTAAGAGGATCGGTTACGTGACCATTTGTCAATTATCACACTTTCGTCGCTGCTGTGGGCTTACCCTGTATGGTGTACGTCAAGAGGTGTATTTCACCGGTTACATGTATAGGTGTAACCGTTGGCCAACTGTCACATTGCGTGTCGTTGTTGCTCTGGTTTAACTCTCTGTGCTGTAAGTCTTTTGTATAATTCTTTATCAGTCAAGTCTAATAAATTGCAAATAAGACCACTGTTTTGTTTGCTTTGTTTTACATGATTCTGTCTAAGCCATACGCTATTGGAAAGGAGTGGGGGTGGGGGGGGGGGGGTCTGTGTTGTGTAATTCGCTACTACACGTAAGCAATAAATGACTTTTGGGGAAAGTTTTTTGCTTTTCATGTTAAAAATGACGGAATGCCATGGGCGGATAATCGTACTGCATGGAAAGCACACGTAACAAAAAAAATGAGCGTGGTTTCTATATATACTTCTGAGGAAAATTAATCACGTATCAGGCGCAATACTTCACAGATCTCCTTTGGGAAATTCATGATTCACAGTCTGGTTTTTATTTTGATCTATCCCTTCAAGCAAACCTCCAGAGCCCATAAGCCTATGATCGCTGAACATGGATCTAGATGACCATATTTGATTTTAGATGTGATCATGCAGGTGAATAATAAATTATGTGGCCAACATATATATTAGGCTTCAATTCCTGACGCAATCCCAATCTCTCATACCTATATATACGGAACAGTGAACACGGCAAATTGGGGCTAATTAATTTTACGGTGTTCTGCGTAATTATACATAAGTGAGATATCATTTCGTGATTGCTGGATGTACATGTAATGTAGAGAGTGAGTGTTACTAACAAACGAACAGCTTTTATACATAGACTATAATAGCAGTGTGTGATCCGCTATGATGTGTCAGCTCTAGCCTGAAGGTAAGGAAATAATGGGCGCTTGTGAATCAAATAGGTAACGGTAAATGTTAACCGAAACTGATATCCTTACTTGCTTAACCAACCAAAGCTCCCGTTGCTCTTGTCCTGTTGAGCCGATCAGACCTATTTGATTTGGATGCCATGCCTGTGTACATCGACAGTCTTCCAGGCATCACTGAAAACCGATGACTGCTTCTCTCTTACATGTTTCTAGTCTTACATACTATTACTAGTATATAGTTTATAGAATTAATTATTCATTACATATTTCTGTGGAAACTGGTGTACTTCGCGTGTTTTGGAAATTGGTCTTTCGATTTTCGACTTATAGGTCTACGAGTGGTATACGAATGTGTTGCATGAGATTTATAGAGGTTTTACAACGAGATATCTTGTGTATCACTCGAGCCTGTATTAATTTTCAGAATTACGAACCTCTAGCGAGTGATTTTGAAAATTAGACGAGGGTGGTATCCATCGCAACACAGTGTCTCGAGTAGTATAATCTTTTTCTCACACAACACAAAATTTTCACTTTTCAAGTCGCTTAAACACTTCCAGATCATTACGAAACGAGTTTCGTTGGCTTATTGATAGTCATGAATATTTATGGGATCAAAGGCCTTTTTGCAGTTTGAAAACAAGACATAAACAGTACGAAACACAACATAGAACACACAAAACAGGCCTCTCGATGACTAATAATTCTACCTGAGAGGTTAAAAAACCGACGAGGTCGCTCGCTCGAACACAATTCTGAGTGACTCAGCTGCAGATTTAGGTCAGAACGATTGTCAGGTTTCTGACAAAGGGTAACGGTTTTCTCCGTGAATACACTTGAATAAAACTAAAGTTTATATGTAATTTTAAGAATACTGAATCCATCAATTGTGCAGTCGTGGAGTGAGAAAGAATTTGTAATGTTAGGTTTACTCTTTCTAAACTGCTCAAAATTTAAAACTTTTTTGTCATTTTAACACTTTTAGCTGGTTTGTTTCGAATTATTAATTTTAAAACTTTTGTAATTATCATTGTCATGTTACGATTTTGCCACTCCTATAGCATACAGCATTTAGCAACTGGTATCATTTAAACACCTAGAAAATGCTGACATTTAAACATATGCCTGGATCAGTTATTTAAAAGTGCATTAGCTAATACTGCTAAATTTTAGCCGAACTTAGCAGCCAATGCTGTTCTCCAATGTCGAGATATAACGGCAGCAGCTTTAGTTCATATTTAATAAACTGGTAGGCCTACATACTTTTTTTAGGCTAAGTAGAAAATTGAGCACTTGGCTTAAAGTTAAATCTGATATAAAGTCTTAAACCAGTTTTGTACAACCGGGTCATGTATTCGAAGAGTGTAGACCTGAAAGACTGTGAAGAGAATCAACACCCTTTGATTAAGAATACTTACGATAACCCGATTATACCTGGGCGATACAACTATATAAGCCTAACACCACATTTGCGCATGAGCGATCCGCAAAAATGATAATGGTAAGCAGGATTAAACAGCCATAATACTGGCGGCTTAGAGTTAAAGTCTTGATCATATGCATGGTTTAACAATTAACTAGAACTGATGGCGTTGGGGGATCTGGAATAATATGGAAATACAATTCAACACGATTCAAAGATTGGATGGAATTTATCTAAAAATAAATGTGAAAATATAATGTAGGAACTGTATGCTCGGATTGACATTTATTTTTAATTTGTATGGATTGAATGGCTTATATTCTAGCCCTGAGGGCTCAGTCGTTTTGTCTCTTTTTTATGTACATATGTTACCGCTGAGATATCAGTCCGAACACTTCCATCCACAAAGCTTACTGCTGTGGCAAAAAATGAAACGCCGCGACGTCGCATATATTAAACCCCAAGGGAAAAAATAATCAATCAAAAAACAAGTCATTGGCTTATGCGCATGGATCGTTTATATCTCTCAATCAGCTTATATCGTCAGGCTTTGTAATTATGTTGATCGCATAATTAATTCAGCCATTTTTTAGTTAGAGGTTACATAGCAATATATAGAAATCAATGGTGTTACAGTGAAGTTAACACTGGAATTTATCAGTCTGTTTCACCCAAAAGCTTTTCTCTTGAGGTCTTCATCTTGCCTTACTGTGCATAGCATCCCCATAAATGAACTGACGTATCACGTAACATTCAGAGACTAATATTATCGATCAATTAGCCTCCACGGCGCTCCGTGGCCGTGGTGGTAAGGGTGTCATCGCTGCGCAATGACGCCGAAGCCTCTCACGAATGTGGTCGCTGTGAGTTCAGGTCCAGCTCATCCTGGCTTCCTCTTCGGTCTACGGTCAAAGATCTGCCAGAATCCTGCGGATGATTGTGGGTTTTCCCCGGGCTCTACCTGGTTTCTTCCCACCATCCTTGACTATAGCGTAAAACACCAATCAAATAAATAAATAAAAAGAGTACGGAATATTGGTGCACCACAAATATAACTCTCTCCAAAATTTCTTGAGCACGCCATTTAACATCAGCCAAATAAGTTACCAAAATATGACAAAACTGATCACATCATTAAGTTTAGGTTTTACATATGTAACAGGTCTAGCGTATGATTAATTCCCCCTTGGTAAGTTTTCTGTAAAAGGAGGTAGGAATTGTATACCCAGCAATCCCTGCACCGTCATCGGCATGACGATTCACTGACCAGCAGGTCAGGGTGACCTCCCCTGGTTTTTTTCCTCTCACCGGTGTTTCTCAGAACCGAATAAACTGTTACAACTGTGTGGCGGAATTTGGCGTTTTGGTTGAAATTCTTTCTGCAACAAACATGGCCGACCTCACACTGGTGTCAGAAGTGGGATTAGGCAGAAAGAAAACAAGCAAAGGCAAAGTTAAGTTCAGTAAGTCAAAATCTGAGATACGAGAAAACCAGGGTAGAGGGAAAGACAGAACTGTCCCTATGGCCAACACGGAAACAGACGAGGTCAGGGAACTGCGCAGGGAGATGGAACAATTGCGTGTGACTTTGGCCGCTGCTGTCAAAGAGTCAGGTGCTACACAGACTGCATTGCCTGAAACTAGACTTATCCTGCCCCCACCCGTTAAATTACCAATTTACAGTGGTAAAGAGGATCCTGCTTCCTGGATTGAGCGAGCGAAGCGAACTCTGTCAACACAACATTTAGATGGCCAGGATGGTGTCCAGTTTCTCAAAGACTATCTTCAAGAAACCGCTGAAGATGAAATTCGTCACAGAGACCCCCAGTCGCCATATGATTTGTTTGACATTCTTAAAAGTGTGTTTGGTCGCCGCGCTTCAAGGCCACAGCAGATGAGGGAGTTTTATAACAGAACTCAGTTGGCAACAGAGACAATTACTCAGTACTCTCATGCACTTGTGTCAATGATGGAAAAAATGGACCTTGACTCAACCGAAAGTGAAGAACGGCTTAAGGAACAGTTTGTGGAGGGTATCAGAAACCAGGCCGTTCAGAGATTCTTAAAGCGACGTACACGCGATAATCGTCATCTTGGGTTCTTGGAACTGAGGCAACTTGCTTTGGAGGAATGTGAAGAATCACAGACTGGTAAAGTGCATATTAAGGAAGTGTCTGCTGAACAGGACTCGGTAAAAGTTGATGAAACCCCCACATGGGGAAGAGAGTTAATTGATTTGACCAAACAAATGTTGAAAATCCATGCTAATATGTTTCAGTCGCAAACCCAAAACGGTAATGTTGCTCAAAATGTACCAAGTGGCCATGTTAATCAACCATTGAATGCTGCTGTTAGTAATGATACACAGAATTATGCATGTTTTTACTGTCACAAAGTAGGTCACTTTAAGGCTGATTGTCGTAAACGGAAGCGTGATTTAGAAAGGCGTGCAGCTAAAAGTAATGGTAACCCTGAAAGTGGTGCAACTCAGCATTCATTGTCTGGTTCACAAAGCTTATGACGCCACATAGTAGGCACCTGTCCTGAAGTTGATGCAGTTATTGGTGGACAGCGCGTGTCTTGTTTGGTTGACACAGGTTCACAAGTAACCACAGTAACAGAAGGTTTCTATGACAAATATCTGAGTAACCAACCCATTGACCATTTGTTAAATTTAAAGCTTACAGCTGCAAACGGTATTGACTTGCCATATATAGGGTATATGGTCACAAGTGTGAAAATTTGTGAGACAGTTGTAAATGACGTTGGTGTACTGGTGCTTAAAGATAAACCTGGGTCTGATTCTGTTAATGTTAAAAGACCAGGCATAATTGGTATGAATGTTTTGTGCCATGTTCCTGCATTTCAGAATATTCCAGTGCAGTCAGTCTCCGCTGAGCAGCCAAAAGTGCACAAATCTAAAATTGTTCGAACACCAGATAATCAGGAAGTATTAATCCCTGCATGTCCTATCGCGCGGATTAAATGTACTGGCGTTCCGCCAAGACAGTTCACTCTTATTGAACCGTTAAATCAAGCTCCTGCAGGAGGCAAGTTAATGGTAGCTCCTACATTATCTAATGGACATGTTGAACTCTTAAATGTGACTGATGTGGACATTTGGTTACCACCTAGAACAATGTTGGGTAGAACACAGGACTGTGAGGTGGCAGAAGTAGTCAACTTGTCAGCCGGTGGTGATGAAATTGTGGTGGAGACAGCTGTTGACTGCAGTCCCAGTGGTCTTACCCCAGACCTGTCTGACTTTGATGGAACGCCTGAAGAGCTCAGTAAGGCATACCAGTTATTTGAAGACTATAAGGATGTGTTTTCTCCAGGACTAGGCATGACGCAAACTATAAAGCACCGCATTCACACTACCGATGAAATTCCGGTAAATGTGCCTTATAGGAGAATACCACCTCATCAGGTTGCAGAGGTTAAGTCTCACTTGCAGGATCTTCTCAATCAGGGAATAATACGACATAGCACATCCAGGTATGGAGCTCCCCCGGTATTAGTCAAAAAGAAGAGTGGGAAATTGCGTCTATGTATTGATTACCGGCGGCTCAACAGCAAGACCGTTCGAGATGTTTATCCCATCCCAAGAATCGAAGAATCGTTGGATGTTATGTGTGGTGCCCGATATTTTTCGACCATGGACTTAAGATCGGCATACAACCAGATCGAGGTTGAAGAAAGTGACCGTCATAAGACAGCATTTGTCACACCATTTGGACATTACGAGTACAACCGTATGCCATTCGGGCTTGTAAATGCGCCATTTTCGTTCCAACGTTTGATGACGCATGTGTTTCATGGGGACTTAATGGAACATTTGATCGTGTATCTAGACGACATCATCATCTGGTCGAGTGATATTTCCGAACATTTCGAACGACTGGAGTCCGTTTTTCAAAAGCTTCGAAAACATGGGCTTAAGGCTGACCTTGAAAAGTGTTCGTTCTTCAAACATGAAGTTAACTTTCTGGGACATATCGTGTCTAGAAGTGGTGTCTCAACCGATCCGGACAAGATTGAGGCCGTGACAAACTGGCCTACTCCGGAAACACTACAGCAGTTAAGGTCGTTCCTTGGCTTTGCATCATATTATCGAAGGTTCGTTCAAAGGTTTGCCTCCATCGCTTCCCCGTTGTATGATGTCATCGGAAAGTGTGGCGAATCGAAACATAAACGACACCGGAAACTTCAGAAAGACTGTCTGATCAAACATCTTTGGTCAGAAGACTGTCAGAAAGCGTTTCAGCTGCTGAAGGATAAGCTCACGAGTTCGCCTGTACTCACATTTCCTGACTTCACAAGACCTTTTGTGTTGGAAACTGATGCCAGTAATCGTGGCATCGGAGCTGTGCTAAGCCAGGAACAGGATGGTGAACTGAAAGTAGTGGCATATGCATCTAGGGGCCTCCGTCGTCCTGAGAGACAGTCTGGGTATTCAAGCCAAAAAATTGAGTTGTTAGCGCTTAAGTGGGCTGTATGCGACAAATTCCGGCCTTATCTTACAGGAGGGAAGTTTGTCGTATATACGGATAACAACCCGCTTACGTATCTCCTCTCCAAACCGAAAGTGCCAGCATTAGAGCAACGCTGGGTTAATGAGTTGTCTGGATTCAATTTTGAGTTTCGTTTCCGGTCTGGAAAATCGAACATCGCAGCGGATGCTCTTTCAAGACTCCCTGGACATGCCCTAGACCCCGATAACGTAGAACACTTAGCAAGTACGATACTGAGGAATCATGTTATCCCTGATGAATTGCGGGAAGCTGCATTGGGGAGCATATGTGTACAAATCAACAGCATTGACCCTGCTGACACCGGGTTAGCATCAGATAGTGCTACTGAACTTCCAAGATGGAACAGGGAGAATATGGTTGAATATCAGTCTAACGACCCAGCGATCGGAAGGCTAAAGCACTACTTGAAGTTGGATCGTCGTCCCACCCCTTCAGAGCGGTGTAAAGAGTCGAAACAAACTCTGCTACTACTGAAGCAGTGGGAGCGCCTTGAGATTCGTGACAGTGTGTTGTATCGCCAGGTGAAGGGGAACAATGGAATTAGAAGTGCTAAGGTGCTCTTACCCATGTGCTTACAGGAAAAGGTGATGCATGACCTTCACGATGCTGCTGGACATCAGGGTGCAGATCGCCTAGAACTTCTGATTCGTGAACGTTGTTGGTTCCCAGAAATCTCTAAACGTGTTCAAGACTACATCAGAGGCTGTGAGAGATGCGTAAGAGGCAAAGGTCCTTATCTCCCACCTAAGACGTCATTGGGACGGCTGGTTGCTACTAAGCCACTGGAAGTGGTCTCCATCGACTTCACCATTTTGGAAAAGGCGAGTAATGGTATGGAGAACGTGTTAGTGGTAACTGACTGGTTCACAAAATTTACCATCGCGATTGGAACCCGCGATCAGAAGGCTTCAACCGTAGCCAAGGCTTTAGTGCGTGAGTGGTTTACACGCTATGGTGTCCCTCAACGTCTTCACTCTGATCAAGGACGGAATTTTGAAGGGCAAGTAATCTCAGAACTGTGTAAACTTTATGGAATCACAAAAAGTAGGACTACCCCTTACCACCCGGAGGGGAACGGGCAAACCGAGAGATATAATAGGACCCTCCACCATTTATTGTCGACCTTGCCAGAAAAACAGAAGAGGTTGTGGCCAAAGCACCTTCAGGAGTTGTGTTTTGCTTACAACGCAACACCACATGCAAGTACAGGGTACAGCCCCTTCTACCTGCTATTTGGGTTTGAAGCACGTTTTCCCGTCGATCAGTTGCTTGGAGTGCACGACTTGGATAGTTGCAGTAATGACAATGATTCATGGGTCTCCTTACATCAAGCCCGCTTGTGGCAAGCCCGGCAGCACGTCCAGCAACAGCTTGAGACCAAGTATTTGGCAAGAAAACAGCGACATGAAAGGAAAGGTGTGAAACCCCCCATCCAGGCTGGTACACTGGTGTACGTTCGTCAACATCTTCCAGGAAGACGGAAGATCACAGATAAATTTGGACCGGAAGTGTATAAGGTTTTAGATGAACATAACGATGTTTATACACTGGAACTGGCAGATGGCAGTGGTGACATCAAACGGACTGGCCGTAAGGAAATAACACCAGTTGAGCTTTCCAGATGTCCCGTATCATCTGAAGTGGATTCATCTAACCGACCATCAGAACTCAATGATGAGTTGGATACTCCTGAGAACTACAGTTGTGACAGGCCTAGGTACATTCTAATGCAGCCGGTGCCCCAAACAGTGTAACAGATCAGTGTAGCTCGACAGTGTCAGGTGATTCACCCAGTGAACTAAGGAGAAGTAGGCTCACCACTGCAGGAACTCACTCGAATGTTAACCATTTGCCGCGTACAGTATTAGGTCAGTAGTATTAGCTCATGGAGATGTAAATTAGTTTCCGCAGAATAGCGTCTTATATGTTGTATTACTAGTATATCATGAGGACATGATAGAGTTTCAAGGGGAGGCATGTAACAGGTCTAGCGTATGATTAATTCCCCCTTGGTAAGTTTTCTGTAAAAGGAGGTAGGAATTGTATACCCAGCAATCCCTGCACCGTCATCGGCATGACGATTCACTGACCAGCAGGTCAGGGTGACCTCCCCTGGTTTTTTTCCTCTCACCGGTGTTTCTCAGAACCGAATAAACTGTTACAACTGTGTGGCGGAATTTGGCGTTTTGGTTGAAATTCTTTCTGCAACAAACATGGCCGACCTCACACATATGAAGACAAACGTTATCCAAAACAAAACTTTGACAGCAGGCAGAAATACATATATGAAAGTTTCACACATTGCCTCGTTTGAAACAAAAATGGCGCTTTTGATCGAGAGTGCACATTTGGCGAATTATTGCTAAGCAATTGTGCTGGAATTTTGAAATTTGCACTTGCTTACCGGTTCTCTGCCTTATTGTGCCAGGTCCTTCGTAAGATGGTGGACAGTGTGGCAATTAACAGCAGATGGTGACGTTATCTTCATTATGGCTATAGAACAAAGAGACGAATTGCAGTAGACCTACAGCGTTAAGAGTAAATGCGTAACCATGGAAGAGGGGTTGTGTGGTAGTTTCGAAAGAGTCTTTTAAGGAGTTCTCTGACGTCCGTACAAGAGGGAAGCCGTTAAACTGAAATGGGTTGGTGAGTGTACATGTTGTTGGTGAGAACTTAGAACAGCAGCTGCCAGCTGTCAGAAGGGTCAATGTAACATACTCAGAACGTCAATGTTTTCTCATCTGCTCGTGGCGGTTGTACTATCTGGAAGAGTGTATGATTAAGTATCACATTACCCTGCAGAAAGAAGTAGGAAATGTCTAATTGGTTAAGAAACTATTAAGCTGAATAAATCGGTCTGGTACTTGGATGGATATTCACACAGTTAGCCGACATACAGTGTATTACTGACGTAGCTTACCCTAGGGCCTGGTCAGCTTAATACAGCAGCAGCATTTGAGAAGCGGATAATGTTTTTCCATATGGGACTGGCCGTCTCTAAATTAACGTCTCATTTGGTATTTTGCATGGTCGTAATCACATTGGTAATGCGGCCTAGATGGAAAATTACGAGCAGTGATTGATGCACATGAGGTAAAAAGCGCTGAGAAAACGTTACAAAACGTGTTTTAATGCTGATGTGGTTACATAAATTTGTAAGCTCGCAGACGTAGCGTTAATTATTCGACGAGGAAGTCTTTCGCCAAGTCTTCGAGGAGTGTCTAAAGGCCTGCTAAGGAGCCGTAGTAATTTAGCGTAATAAAGACTGTTGGCCGTATTGGTGAAAATGAAGACATAAGAGTGATAAATAAAGCTTAAAACTCACGACTCTTCATGGACACTCATCATAAGAAAGTAAACATCACTTCTCAGTGGTTTATAAACAACGCCTGAAAGGCTTTTTCACGTGGATACTGTTTAGCTATTAATGACAGCATTTTTGTAGGTTTAAAAAGGTGACCTCAAATCAATGTAGTTAGTGCAGATGCTGGTAACTTAATATTCCCACATTAAATCTGAGAATCTAGGTTCGTAATAAAATCTGTAAGTGTAATCGTCGCATTATCCAATATATCATTGGGCACACAGGAAGAATTCCTGCAAGAATTTCCATGATGTGTCAATAAATGATTTTTTTACTGTGAATATGAGGTGAAGCAAGATTTGGCTATCTGCTACTCGATGATTAATAACCTGTCGTAAGAACACGATTAAATGTCATCGGTACTGTTTTTCCATGTTTAGGCAAAATGAAGCAACTCTTTTCCCACCTGCACTGTATTCGAAGACAGACCGCTCCTTGTATGGGGCCGGGAGGCCTCCGTGGCTCAGTTGGTTAGCGCGCTAGCCCAGCGTAATGACCCAGGAGTCTCTCACCAATGCGGTCGCTGTGAGTTCAAGTTCAGCTCATGCTGGCTTTCTCTCCGGCCGTAAGTGAGAAGGTCTGCCAGCAACCTGCGGATGGTCGTGGGTTTCCCCCGGGCTGTGCCCGGTTTCCACCCACCATAATGCTGGCCGCCGTCGTATAAGTGAAATATTCTTGAGTACGGCGTAAAACACCAATCAGATAAATAAATATATGCGGCTAGTAAGGTCATATTGTGTAGCTGCAAGAGTTCAAACATTAAGAAGTTTGTACAGCTTTAACGATCGATACTGCTTAGTAGAAGAAGATGCGTGGGCTTTAAATTCTCTCTTAAATTAAGTATAAAGCTGCATGTGAATTTCGGTAGAAGGCAGATATGCACTAGTATGCTGTACTGCTTTTTGCTAAGCCAGTTTTGTAACCATCTGCTTCGTTGAAATACCCAAAAACTGTTCTGGATGTAAACATGGTTGTATTCATGCATATGTCAAAATATGGCTGTGTCTGAAAAATCTTGCGAGGAAGACATAGACATGTGTGTATTATATGCATTTCAAGATATAAACATTCAGCTGTAACTGTCCATGGTTTGTACATGTATATGTATTTATTCTTTATAACAGACCGTGGACTCACTCTGCCACAAGAAGTTCAAATGTACATATACACACCTAATGACCCCTCGCCATCATGACTGAAAAATTGTTAATTACGACGTAAAAACCCAAACATATATGCATACATACGTTGACCACATATACATATTAAATACTAAGTTTGGATGCTGTTAAAATGAATTTTTTCCAAGTTGAAAACTGTTAAACTGTTCTCTTCTCTTCGGACTGAAGGTGATGACAATAGGGAAGAAACTTCATGCAATTATTGACCAGTCATTGTTAGAAAACGTCTACCCGTACAAAACCAGTCACACCTCACAACGGACGACCTTTGCAATTCGTGACAACCCTTTGATCGAGGTCAATCAAGGCCCATATACCCTAAATAAAACCCAAGAAATTGTTTGCAGTCACACCTGACCCGTAGAATCCAGTATATCCGCGGTATTTCTCGGATTTCATGCAATCAAAGACACTTTGTGACAAAAATGTGCTTACGAATTATGGAGATAGTTTGCGATGCTGGTACGTAGTTCGTATTACAAAGCCTTACTTATAAAGATGGGTCGGAATTTATATAGATCTATTCTAATCGTAGTTGGTTTTTGTACATGCTTTAGATTTATCAAGATTCGCCTAGACCCTCATCAGCATATTTTGCGATCAGTTCAAGATTTACGCCGATTACCGTGTATATTGCTCGCAACTTGACTTAATTAGCCGTAAGTGCGTGATGTATAAATCTTTTATTTTTTAAATAAAAAAGATATGAATGCTTATTACCATCATAAGTTTCCTGGAAAATAAAATCTTAAGATATCAATAATACTTATGCATGGGTCTGCAATTATATGTTTATTTATTTGTAATCAGAATGATCGAAGTGAGGCATCGACCTTCTCCAGAATCCTAGCAATCTTCTTCATATGAACCAGAGCCGAAATAGAGAGAGCTACAGTGGGGCACCCGAGCTGGAGCCGAAGCTCTCGTTCGTGGAGACAAGAACGAGAGCTCGATGGTAAGTACATACAAATATCTAGACTCTCCCACTCCAAGTCTTTAATCCGTCAGGTGCATGTGTACTCAGTGAGTCACCTATGACCATTCTTAGCTTTGATGTGTTTCTACAAAAACAGCCTGGCAAATTTCAGTTTGGCAGTACCAAGGAAATCTGATCCACATCAATCCATTACGGACACCACTGCCATAACTTTCATCGATCATTTTGCTTACGACACTCTTCTTTAGTAATGTCAGAAGTCCATTACATAGAAATATGCAACTTCCCTATACATGTAGTCTCCACAAAACTTTACAAATGTTACGTCATCTGTAGAAGTTCGTGCCACTTGGTGGAGAAATAGGTCAACCTACTGGGCGGAAATTGAGAACTGAATAATGGGAAATCCAATGTAAACGGCTGCTACAAGAATGGGCCATACCATGAAACCTAAACTCGGTATTTAAAAACTACGATTTCGCTAATAATTAAGTCTATATATGTAGTTAAGAACTCATTGACTACTTTATTATTTACAAGCAATTCTGAAACAATTACTATTAAAGACTGTTTTAAGAATTGTTTTACGTTTACTTCAACACAATCGGAATAATATATATTTAGTCACGTTGCCTTTGATTTCTAGGCTTTATGTATAGCTTTTAGCCTGAAAGATTGTGCTTTTTAATGACCCCAAAAGCCTTAAATGTTATAGTCGTTTCCGACATTAGAATACCACTCGTAAAAACCATGAATGAGCGTTTCATGCTGCTATAATTGTAATACCCATGTCCAAGGCAATATTAAATGCCAACTACCAAAAGACTATGTCAAAAATAATCACACAGATAATAATAGAGCCTGGTAACGTGTAAGAGTAAAGCAGTCGTCAGTTTTCACTGATGCCTATACTTCAGGTTTGGAGTCGCGGGTAATTACAGAATCGCACAGTTTTTTTACCTATCTTTTTTAAGAATTGTAACCTTTGTAAAGAATTGAAACCTTTACGCACAATTCTTGACGATATTAATGCAATGGTGGGTCACTATTGAAAAAAAGGTTCACAACGCCATAGTCTTCAAGATACCTGTGCCATTAATGCCATTAATGCTAAAGAATTGACCTGGCGTGGACAAAGGAGAGATCAGAAGGTCATTGCGGGATTTAAAGCGGGATAATAGCGATATAATTTCGACCGTATACTTTTTACTCTAGCACAGCCTATGTACCGTGATTTCAATGCCCTGACGTTATATACGTATATAATTATCAGTACGTATTCTTTTTTTTTTTTCAACCCTGTGGATGGTCGTGGGTTTCCGCCGGGCTATGCCCAGTTTCCTCCCACCATAACGCTGCCCGCCGTCGTATAAGTGAAATATTCTTGAGTACGGCGTAAAACACCAATCAAATAAATAAATAAATCTTTTAATCTTTTTTTCAAGTCACATGGTCATGACGATTTTAGTTGTCTTCAGCGTGTATTGGCAAAAGACCTGACATGTATACACCCAAATTCTTCAATAAAGTTTTTTTTGAAATGTCACCTTAAATTTAAAATTACTCTAAATAAACTGTAGAGCACGAAAAGAGGCTCTGTCATTTTTAGTTAAGAAACTGATTAATTGTGAACAATTTTTAAAATTTTAATATTTAATTTCTTATCAGTGCACAAAGTTGACAGGCAATAGCTGTGATTAGATTGAACTGTTGACATTCACTATACAATACGTAGAAACAGTAATTCACGAGACATGTGGGTTTAATGAGGGGATGAAACCGGAGTGGTCGGGATAACTACCCCAAGTCGTGGAAATTTACAGGCGAGTATTCGTGGGGCCTGCTGGGCAATAAGCGGTCGACGACCCTCATGCAGCCGTTTGTGCAATCTAGCGTTCGTCGAAGACCACTTGTCTGTCACCAATATGGTTGGCATATCTGAAAGTCACTCGCAGGAAAGTTCATCAGTTACTTACCAAAGGTTGGTGGTTTATCAGAGGTTCATTCTGTGAATTGAAGATTTAAAACCATATCACGATGCTTAGTTTTTAATACTGTAATGTGACATATTAGTGATAACATAACATTTATGAGGTAGCCATTTTTTTCGGGACCAAATTAAGCTCTGAAGCCATAGATGTATTTCAAAGTCTGACGGCTTTAAGTCGGAAAATGGGTTTGTTGAATTGGTCCCGGTGATGTGTGAAGAATTCCTTACTATAGGCACTGAGACACTGAAACATTTGCTTACTCGGCACACCGTGGCAATTCTCAATTTTCTATTGCTGACAAACTGAAAATGTGCGATTACGCATGTGTGAAGCGAGCGAAAATAGTGAGGAGTCCAGCTTTCAGCAATCATTTACTAGGCAGAGATACCAAACTAGCCATAATCCAGACAATACTTTAAATAAACCTGCTAAAAGACGTCTGACATTTTAATAGAATTTTACTTCATAAAAGACAGCAGTGTCCGCATGGAAGCCAGTAGATACGTGATCAATTCCGGGTCAGGTCGTCCCAAAGACTTTAAAAATGGTACTTGTTGCTGCCTCGCTTGGGGATCAGCACTAAGAGGTTAGAACGAGGAAATATGGCTGGCTGGCATGATGTCAGTAATAATACCAAACACACAAGCAGTAGACAAAGTACAATGTCAAAATACAAAACACACAACCAGCAGACAAAGTACAGTGTCAAAACACAAAACACATAATCAGCAGACAGAGTACAGTGTCAAAACAAAAAAACACATGATCAGCAGACAAAGAACAGTGTCAAAATACAAGACACACCAGCAGTAGACAAAGTACAGTGTCGGAATACAAAACACACAACCAGCAGACAAAGTACAGTGTCAAAATACAAAACACACAACCAGCAGACAAAGTACAGTGTCAAAATAAAAACGACAAAGCAGTAGACTAAGTACAGTGCCAGAAAACAAAATCTACAAGTAACAGATAAAAACAGAAGCAGAAGCAGGCAAAGTATAAAGTCGGATACAAAGCACAAAAGCAGTAGAAAAAGTACAGAGTCATAAAGAACAAGACACAAGCAGTAGACAAAGTACAGGGTCAGAATACAAAACACAAAAACATGAGACAAGGTACAGGGTCTGAATACAAAGACCAGGAAACAAGGTACAGAGCCAAGATAGAAAACGCACAATCAGCCAACACAATCAAATACAAAACACATATTCAGTAGCCAAAGTAATCACTTAATCAAGGCACAAGCACACTGACAAGTTCACGACCAAAAGAGAAAAGACACATCCATTAGACAGAAGTGTATGAGACCTACGAACGAGCAGTGAGATTAGGTAACGAAGAAATCGCATGACCAATAGACTAATAACACAAGCAGCAGGTCAGTTATACAGCAAATACAGAACACGGTTACACACAAACCACGGTTAGTACATACAGTGTATAAACCAATAGGTAAAGTACGTAGTCAGCCTGTTACTGCACTAACAGCCAATCAGTGTCCAGCAACATATCTTCTCATCAAGGTTGACATCAATGAATTGTCGTTCATTCAACCCTCTGGGTAAACTTGTTAGGCACTACATGACGTATATGCTACCGGGATACATCAAATACGTATGTTCTCGATGAAACGTGAGGGCATGTAAGAAGAGGACCGTCAATCGTGTCACATTATAAAGGTGTGCACTATAGATCAACACCTGCGTTCATTGAACGTTTTGACGCTATTCAGTTATTTAAATATGAAGACATAAAGTTTATTTACTTCTTTCGTGTGAGCTGAGTATTCTGAGTGTTAAATCTGGAAACAGTTTGATCAGCCGAGAGCTTTGCTTGCCTGTGACAAATGAACCATGCAATTCTCGGAAATGAAAAAAGCTGAATTCGTGTGAAAACTTCCTTATCGCAGGACAATATGGCATGACGAATATTTCTGATCAACAATGATGTTTAAGATTACATAATAAAACAAGCCCTAAGTAACTACATGGTTTCACAGCTTTGTGCATAAACCAACAAAACAATGTGTGTTAAGTATCAATGCTATTCTAATATTTCACAGAGCAGCCCGATCGGTCAAAAGTTACACGTTCGAGCTAAAAGATAAAGTAGGATGTTAACTTGGCCATTGTCCATCCGCCGGTGATGTAGTTATGCCGTCGTTGAAACGGGTACAAGATCAATCGATTCACAACATTGTCTCACCCTTTTTGTGAATATGGTAAATTAATGAATGGAAACCAGTCCACAATTTTGTTTTTTCCATTTGCGATAAATATTAATTGACTCTAATTTGGTCTATTATTTTGATGGCTTTGGACCACAGATTTTGCCTTTTTCCGTTTGCTATTTGTTGGCCTCACGAAGCTTTAATTAGCATGGTACATAACATGTAGCTTGTAATTACCTACAATTGGAAACAATATACCGTTTTAGTTTATCAGCATTTTTTTATCGACATTTGGCCCTTACTAGACTCTCTACACAGATTTCCATTAAGGTTGTTTAAACACGATATATAGGCGTCATGATCTCTAAGGCCGCAAATTGGGTTCATTATAAATCTCAATAGGCGTCTGTAGCAGTGATATTTAGAACATCATGTAAAACCTTGATGTGAAAACGCACGTCTCCTAGCAGCAGAATGAGATATACAAAAGTTCTAATTCATTAATGGTGAATTTTCCTTAAAATGTCACGGAAATTAATGTATAGCATATACATGACTACCGATGATAAACGAGTAATGGAATACCTATAGTAGATCTCACCCATCACTTACCAAACTTCACTGTGTGTTTAAACGTCAAAGGGTATATAGCTAATAATACACTCATTCACTGCCTGAAAGAATATGAAAGCGTATGGTTATGTCAGAAAGCACGTTAAGATTAAAGCGTTCGTTCCCCTGTAAATCTTTCATGATAATTGTTCCAGTCAACACAGCATTGGTATTTAAACAAAAAAATGTTTGCACACCACCTATGGCCTATGGGTTATATTGAGGAGGTATACGTTCTGTACCCGTCTTACATTTGTGGAATGAAATTATCTTTTTTTCTTGTTATTAGTATATATGTTCAACCATAAGCAGCCAATGCATCAGTAATCGCTCTAATCAGCCCTCTCAGCCAAAGCAGATTCATCTTGTCACAAGTGCATGAGAGACAGACACAATGCCTAGGGTAAGATATGCTGTTTTAGCTTTTTATAGCAATGAATAAAGTATACAATCTGCACAGCTTTCTCATCTTTGACTGGCTCCCAACTTTCCAGAATAATATAAGATCAAACGGTTACCTTGAAATATTTTATCATTAATTCCTTTGGTCCTACATCGAAGCCCCGGGTTAAATAGTACAATCAATCGTGTAACAGACTAACAGTGTGGAATGACCACGTATACTTTCGTTCAGACACACAACATCACGACGTGACTTGTAAGAATTGTTGTCTTCTGTTTTGGGAATTGGCCCTGTGGTTATTGAAATGGAACCTTTCATCTTGGTTGACGGCTGGTATACGAATGTCTGTTTCGACGCATAACAGATTCAGACTGTCACTTACAACATATCTTGTCACTGTGGCTTCATTAAAGTACTACTTCAGTGCTAAGAGAAGATGGGTTGAAATCGTGAAATGATACGAAGAATACCCTAGGGAACAGAGCTAACATCACGGTTCAAAAAGATTTGCGATGAAACACTATTTGACTCAACAAGTGAACAGTCCTCAAAAACAGTTGACACTCTTTGCGTGTTTTAGGACTAAAACGGGGGGATAAAAAGGAAATATGACGTTAAATATCTCCAATGTGGAATGTGTCAGGTTTGCACACCCCCAATGGCAGGTTTTGCAGTGGAAAACAAATACCGATAGGAATGTGGATTTGTTACACAAATTACACAAAGTGTGTCCACAATAATATTTACCAGCTTTTATAGAGTGGAACAACAAAAATGTTTTTTTTTTGTTATTTGAACCGTAACACTTTGCGTACATGAAAATTGGTCTTTAAAATCATAAAAAGTAGATAGGGTGTCAAACACAAAGACTTTCTACTTTGTGCTACTTTCTTTATTACAGAAATGTATTTATGTGCTGATGTATATATGTATGTCCATATGCTTGAATTTTACGCCGTACTTAAGAAGATTTCATAGGATGAAGTCATTGGATATGTGTACATATACAGTGTCTTCAAGTCCCGCCAAATTGCTGCCGTCACAGAAGTATCATGGCGGAGACACCAGATACCGGGCAACCAATCCTATATCCTTGTTCTAACCAAGAGAGGCAGCAAGTATCATCTTTAACGTCTTTGGTTAACCCGATCTGGGGGTGGACACTCTAACCATTAGGCCACCTAAACGGTATATGCAAGTGAGAAGAAGTGCAGCTAGGTCATTCGTTCAAATCTAGGTGTCAAAACAGACATTCGTATACAAGCCGTCAATCAAAATGAAGCATTGCAACACTGAGGTTTAATTTATGTTTTAGACTAGCAATTTATGGATTCCTGAAACCTTGGTGATAGTAAAGAAACAATGATTCTTTATCTAGTCGTTGTTGTTCAGTTAAGCAGAGTAAATGTGGAAGAGTTGAATCTCATTTGAATGAGGCGCATGTAGCAGGAAATAGAAAGTATAGACCTATACTAGAATTCACGTTTTAGTCGGAATTTACGGATACCCCAGCTCTGAGCGCTTGGAAGGTTGGTGGCGATAAACAGTCGAGCATGCTCGTGTGGCCTTCAGGACAGTCGAACGTTCGTTGATGACCACTTCCATCAATGTCAGTACAAGTTCTTCAGTAACTTTCCAATTGTCAGTGGTTTATTATGAACTCTTAAGTTTTCTATATTCACAAAACTGTATTTAAAAAACTGGAGTGTATGGCACTAAGCAACAATCAAATAAATAAACACCTATTGCAACACTCAACAGGTCCGCAAACATATTGTGATCACTCTTTGTCGAATGAATGCTTGGGCTTTTACGTCAAACTTGGCAATTTTTCAGTCCTGTGATGAAGAGGAGTCATTAGGTATGTGTACATAAAACTGCCTCTTCTTGTGGTAGAGCCAGTCCATGCCGCCAAAGTATTATAATAACACCGGATCAATCATCCGTCTTTCCGTGCTCTAATCTCTCAGTGCTGAGCGCCAAGTGAGGCAGCAACAAGTGCCATCATTAAAGTCTTTGATAAAAGCCGACCCGGGTTTGATCCCCGGTCTCTCGATTTCTCAAGAAGAAATAAAACAAGGCTTTCTCTTGAATAGATACTATATACACTGTAATACTATAGATACTGGTAGTCAAATACTACATAAGAAAATATATTACCAGGTTTTCTCTTATACAGATACTATATATACTGTCAGGTTTCACAAAGCTGTGGCAAGATAACAACCACGCCTGTGGAATATTGTTCTACTTGTCTCTTTGTCTCTCTTAAATGATATCCTTTACATAATTTGTAAGAATTTGTCTTTGTTTTGTCATGGGGTTTCTGTGGCTCTCAGTTGAACGTTTTGTGGAAGTGGGCACAGATGATATTCATCTGACTGGGCGCTTGTTAGTTGAGTATTCGGGACTGGCCGTGTGGTAAGGAATCCAACCCCAGGGATGACGGGCAGGGAGGTTTGTTGGGGAGGGGATTGTCGTTGCTGCCAGGATTCTGTGATGCAGAAAATATACAAAGCCTTGTCTGTCTACTCGGAGACCAACGTGCAGTAAACTGTTACGTCATATACTCCTTAAGTAGTCTATTGTGGTATTTTCTACCAATGAATAGTACACGAACAAATATCCTGGGGATATCGTCTGGTGTGGGAACTGTACTGTTAGTTTGTGGCATACGTGGAAGGAGAAACTATTCCAGGACATTGAAGTCCACAGCCTAAAACAGGCACATGCGAATTTTCTATTGGTACTGATCCGGGCATGACTACATAATCAATCAGTCAATTTGTGTTAGATGTATATTACCAGCTATATTTAACGAATCAATGCTCATTGATTCTCTGCTATTGGTCTAGAGTTTGTCGGACTGGGAGATAGTTAACTTTATTATTTTTTTGTGACTAAACTAGGAAAATACTTGACATCTAACTTCAGCAGATACTTGTGGCCCTTCCTTACAATACAGAGCTTACGTTTCCATTCATTGTCATCATTAAGTCTATATGTCTCGAACAATGCGGTCGATGTGAGTTGAAGTCCAGCTCATGCTGGCTTCCTCTCCGGCCGTAAGTGGGAAGGTCTTCCAGCAACCTGCAGATGGTCGTGGGTTTCGCCTGGGCTCAGCCCGGTTTCCTCCCACCATAATGCTGGCCGCCGTCGTATAAGTGAAATATTCTTGAGTACGGCGTAAAACACCAATCAAATAAATAAATAAATAAATAACTGCATGTCTCGAAACAAGCAGTCGTGTAGATATGGCTTGGACGACATCGTGTATGTGATGCTTTTCTAACTTTGGGAATGTATGAGGGAATTATCCGTCCGAGTATGTCTCACTATATCTTATGCTTCAGTATGAAAGCTTGATGAAGTTATGTAGTGCTGGCACATTCGGGCTATTTATGGCCACAGTTTTGCACTGAGACAAGCAAATGATTGCTTGCTAAGCAACCAATGAAAAATACATATGTTTCACACAGACATCCGTAATTCAGTAAGATAAAAGAAACTATGCAGGAGAAGCACTGGCGTCCTACGCCCTCGCCGGAGGCCGTAATCCGGAGAGCTGTCATGTGTAGGGCGTATAAACGTTCATGCCCGTTCATTTACAGTTTACTGGTATTAGAAGGAGTCAGAATAATCGATCGGTGTTAATCGGATACTTTTTTGACCACGGTCACTGTTGAATATACGACATTATTCTCCATTACAAGCTCTGTAAAACAATTTCAAATCGAGAAAGCTTTACACGGCAGCCTAGGCAATGTTCGAGGATGTCCACAGAATTAATGTTTTCCATCAGCACTGCACGACCCCCGGCACTTCGCGTGCTGTTATTTTCATTCATCGCGTATCAGCTCACCGTGTAATTATCACGGTGTGTTTCACACACTTTGATGACTTTACAGATGAGAAAATAGAATCCTGTTGTCAGCAGCTTTGTACAGCACACAGATGATGTATACTGTGAACAGATCTAGAAAATCACGGATATATTTAAGCCGAGTGCAGGGTGTTGCACCAATGAATGGGCCAAATAGATTTGTCAGGTTGGTACATGTTTAATCTGTTTATTAGATAAATAACCCACTCATAGATTGTACTTCTGTACGATGCTTTATTCTAAACATTTATAGGTACATAAGCATTAATTTGAGAGTTGTTTAATGTCAAGGCTCTTTCACTAAATATAAGATGGTGGTCACTTACATAAGTGAGAACAACCAAAGAGTGGAAAACCACCGACCTTTGGCAAGTTACTGATAACCTTATGTACGTGTGACGTACACATACATATAGCCGCGCATGCCATACAGGTGAGACAATGGGCTTTAACGAAGGAAAAACTGTGTAAGCAACGTCGCACAAACTACGTCAACCGCAGCTCCAAGATTAATGAAGGCCAGATAATCTAAACATTCTCTCTCCCTAACTGGTGTGTGCCAGCCCACCTTTCAAATAGGCCAGCTTCCACTGGCTCATCTGGCATCTTTCTTTGTGATTTTGAATCGCGAATCGGCTGATCTGTGCACAGCGTGACGTACGAAGGTTGCATGTGCATCGATTAGGTCTCACCGAACGCCAATGCGGCATGGTTTAATTAAACATTTAGGTAAAGCTTATCGAGATGCATTAGGTTTTAGGCAAATATTTATTAATTGTCACGCAAGAGGCCTCTTCGTTCATGAATCTGCCTTTATATTGACTTGGGAATGTGAACGTCACCCGAATCCAAGGTGAAAACCGGATAAATGACATCATGCATAAATCAGGGTGTCTAATCAGACAGCTGGTGAGAAAAGGCAACGTACCACACTACACACATTTGTTGGCTATGACTTATTCATAATTTGCCAGTCCTTGTTTACTGAGACGAACAATTACGGTTGGACAAATGTACATCCATGAGGCACGGATTTTCTTGAGTAGGTGGTATGGTTTTTTGCTCGTGTTCTATACCACTTTTTTACACTAGGACAGGGGAAATATACACAAAATTCCACAGACAGGGTCCGTGTACTAATAAGCACTGTGTACACAAGAGCACAAATTAAATATACAAGTTCAGACTGAACAAGTGCTCAGTAAAGATAGGATATAACAAACCCAGAGGCTATAAAGACACCAAAATTCAGCACAAAAGGCCTGCTAAAGTAACACACAGCGAAAGCATCCAAAACTCTCAATAATTCTCCTTTCTTCTCCTTTGACCTGCTTTCATAGGTCTTATATAGACTGATGGAATTTTCTAGAATAAGAAAATTCTTGAACACTTGTTGTAAACAAACAGGCCCCGAACTGAGTGTATTCTGGAACATTCTAAGGCAGAGGCAGACAGCAGGCCCTGAACTCAGCATATGTAAACAGTGGCAAGCTAAATTTAGAAGCTGACGGCAGTTGTGCACATAACAATATGTATATGACATTGGTGAGTTTGATGGGTGAAGGAAGAGATCCCGGATTAAAACACTGTCTTTCACTAAGTGCACGACAAACCCCCTCACTTAAAGCCGCAGCCTAATTAGCCAACGCAGGATTCGAACAAGTGACCTCATTGCTCGATACTCTGACGACTGTCGAGTAGGTGAAAATATTTTTAGTAGACCCTTGAACATCTGATCGAATAAATAAAATAATATTAATAGTTATCTTCTCCGTTTTTTAAAATTAATATTAAGAATAACTGTTGTTTTTTTAGTTTTTATTCATTTGTCATTTTTACCACTTAATGTTTTCTTACTGGGAGCACAAGGAGAGTTGGACAGTTATGCCGGCAACGATAAATAGGCTTCATATTATCACAGCTGGAAAACAATGTCATAAAGTTGTATCAAGTATTGAGTTAATGAAAATAAAAATCAGAATACATTTTCAACGCATGATTAAAATAATAACAGCAGATATAAAATCTTTTGCCCTACCGAATGTTCGTAGTGAACAAAGCAATTTAGAAAGGAAATTAAAATGTATCTGGTGGAAGCTTAGTCGTTAAACAAGGCGTAATTAACTATAAGTTGTTCCTAAATTAATACAAATGTGGATTATGAGAAATAATAATGTATACAACATTGACTTGATGTAAATTCCTATAGTTTGCCCAAAATTAATACCTACAGCACCTGGAAAATAATTTAACAGGAATTTGCATAGACTGTTTGTATAAGCTGTCGGCGTCGTTCGTGTTCATAGAAGACTTGTCTGTCATCGATATAGAACACTATTATACCACACTGCTTCATTACTTTACCACCTTGCTACCATGCTACAGTTCTTCTTTACCGTCGTAATGCCTCGCTATCTTGTTGCCTTGTTACCTCACTGTCTTTTTATTTCCTCCCCACCCCACAGCCTTTCTACTTAGCCTTTCTTATCGCCTCGCCTTGCTCGTTACCTCACTTCATATTTGCTTTAGCCATCGTGCTCGCTTCCTACTTCACTACCTCTCTACCTCGCTCCTTCTCTACATCTTTGCCTCACTGCCTCGCTACCTCACCGCCTCTCTACTTCACTGCCTCACTGGTTCGTTACCCCACTGTCCTCCTACTTCATTGCCTTGCTACCTCACTGTCTTTACTTCCCTGCCTCGCTGCCTCTACTTCACTGCCTCGCTGCCTCATTACCTAAATGTCACTCTACTCTACTTCACTGCCTCGCTACTTATTGGCCTCCCTCACGCCCTGTTTGCTTAGTCATCGTACTCCCCTCACTGTCTCACTCCCTTACTGTCTCTACTTAACTGCCTCGTTGCCTCGCTGCCTCACTGTCTCTCTGCTTTACTGCCTCGCTACCTATTGACCTGGCTATCTCACCCCATGTTTGCTTAGCCATCGTACTCCCTTCCTACCTCACTACCTTACTGGCTCACTGCTTCGCTGCTTCATTACATCTCCCATCCACTCTGCTTATCCATTTTACTGCCTGTCTGTGTCACTACATTCTAACCTCACTACCAACATAATACAGTAAACCTGCCCGCACAGTCATACAAATGTAGGCTATTACAGAGAAAAGATCAGTTATGTACAATATTCTTAGGTATGTACATAACGTGAACCAAACTTTTGGTTCCACAACAAACTTTGAAAATAAGAAAAATAACAGCAATAAGTTCAATTTAATTTCTTTATTTTTTACAATATACTAAAAAACATAAACAAATCATCCATGCTCGGGTGTGATCTGCGTCATCTTGTCTTAAAGATATTGTACTGCACCGCAGTTTGATGTGTAAAATACATGAATCTGAAAGGTTTAGTACCTCAACTGAGTGCGTTTAATACAATAATCTACTTGTATACTTATCCTGTACGTTTAGCAACAAATTTTTAAAAAACGCTGTAAAATTGTACAACTTCGCCTAGTGTTCACGCGGTATTGCCCAATATCAACTATATTTCCCTAAGTGACAATACCTTTATCACTTATTTCAGATCACTTTAGTATCGTTCCTCAGACGGTTAAGGCTCGTTCCGTTTTGCAGAACTTACAGCGACCCTCACCAATGCGGTTGCTGTGAGTTCAAGTCCAGCTCATCCTAGCTTCCTCTCTGGTCGTACGTGGGAAGGTCTTCCAGCAACCTGTGGATGGTCGTGGGTTTCCCCCAGGCCCTGCCCGGTTTCCTCCCACCATAATGCTGGCTGCCGTCGTATAAGTGAAATATTCTTGAGTACGGCGTAAAACACCAATCAAAAAAATAATAAAATAAATCTTACACAACCTTTGCCAATAAGGACACGTGTTCGAAGCCAGATCCCCTTGCTTTGGATGCTCATTTGGTCGGGGGGGGGGGGGGGCGGAGGTGTCAGATACCCGATGATGGGCGGTGGTCAGTGCCGTGCACTCTGGTTTTATCGCACTGTAAACGTGCCCGATCGTTATTCAAGTGGAAAAATCTGGAGTACGGCATTAAACACCAATCAGACAAAATGAATGGATGATTAAGGACTAACATAACTTACACATTATCGCACCTTACCGTGGCGATCTTTCATACAGAAAAATATTACTTCAAATTACTTTAAATATGACCAAGGAACGTAGTTGAAAACATTCCATGGTTGGAATGGCTTGTTTACGTTTACTGCGTTCAAAGACCACTATGTTTTGAGCCCGTTTACAATACCGATAATATCAGATAACAAAAATAGTTCAGATAAGATAGGAATAATAGAAATAATACCTATGGGGGTTTTCTCTTTGATGAAAAGTATGGAATAATGAAATTACATTAATAAATTGAGTAACATAGACAAAAGGTTATAAAACAAAACATTATCATGCTCAACATACGTTTAATGATGTATGTTTAAAGGTGTGCGTAATCCAGATACTTATTAGTATATGGAGATCATCGAGAAAAACATTACAAAGAATTCCATCGACGACCAAGTGGGAGATATAAAATGTAACTAAATGTACATAAATGTGCAATATTACATACAGGGACTATCTAGCAATGAAATGAAAGTTGCGACATTCGCATTATAGAGTGTACCTGTATTTTCAACATTTTTTATCATAACAAAATTTCTTTTACGTTTGTACGTTTGATTTTTCCATATTACAGAGCGTGTAGATATTCTTCATCATCAATGCACAATGTCTCCATAACTAAACAAAATAACAACTGTTTCGTTCATGACTGTTGGAAGGTGAATAACCCAAAATGCGAAGTTTATTTGAGACTATGTGTATGGCAAACAAAATATTGAAGCATACACAAAGCAAATGTCACACTCATGAAAATAGGCGTGGTTCTCCATATGATCATGCCGCGTAGTTTTGGCGCAGACGTTCCATTTTCCTTACTTGTAATCGAATTGATTATTATTTGATAGTTGCTCAAATCACAATCACTCACATTAATTTATAGTTGCATTAGCATAACACTTTTCTGGTTTGAGCTTTCATTGTGGTAATCTCTGGTACTTTCTTACATTTCTGACATCTTAAGTGAGCGGACACGAACACACTGGGCTATGTACAATAATGCCAAAAAAATAACCACAAAAAGCCTCGCCAACGTTTGTCTAGACTCGATTACCTATCATTGTAAAACACATGATAACATGATAACCTCACAGAATCACGTATTTTGTGTGTATGATGTGTCTGTGTGCTTCCCATCCAAATGAAGGGTATCTTAACCATCGATAGTTTAACCTGAATACGTTTACACATTGAACAAATGTCTTCTATTTGTATGAAAGGGTACAGTGAATGAACAAACGGGAAAAGGCACGATGACACTATGACGCAATTAGCACGCAATCTGTTTTTCACACATAAAGATAACAGTTTGGTCGCCACCAGACTGATTAATGACAAGGTAATCATTACTTGAAGAAAAACAACACAGGTGAGCCTTCTATTTAAATGTCAAAGGATGTTTGCCGGTTTGTCAATTTAATGACGCCCATTGATTTCCATTGCATTCATTTGCAACACTGTACACTCAAACAGGATGCTCTGTTTAGAGATGTACTTAAGAAACCATCAAAGACACTTCAAAACCGCCAGCCGTTATTTGTTTTCACTTCGATTTGTCATTAGCTGCACACGCATGCTAACTTTCCAGTTTACTTTGTCGTTAGCACATGCTAACTGTACAATCCATATATTACTTTTGCTTCCAGCTAATAAAAGTTTTCTTCTTTCACACTGAATTTTTGGAAAAACCATCTGAACTCTTCTCAAGCCAAGATCTGCTCAACGGTTCCCAAGGCTGGATCTGTTCAACTCTTTCCCATCTCCGATCTGCTCAACTTTTCCCCAAGTTGGATCTGTTGAACTCTTTCCAAGGTTGGAACCGTTCAACTCTTCTCCAGCCCGGATCTGTTCAACTCTTCCCCATCACGGATCTGTTCCGCTCTTACCTAGCACGGATCTGTTTAACTTATACCGGTTACTATGCCAAAGCTTAATTTTTTTATTAACAGTAATTTTTTTAATCATTTCCTGTTGGTCACAAGCCAGAATGTTTATTCATCTTTCCCTTACAGGGAAGCAGAAAACAACCTTGATAAGTCCGCCAAGGATATACCTCTAACAGTTCGCGGACCGAGTATTTTCACGCACACGGTTCTCGATCGACCACTTTGACCTGGAACAAGTAAGATGGGGAGCGTGTTGATGGTGAAACATCTGTGGCGGTAACAGAATGTATTTGGGTATTCTCCGAGCACTGACCAGAGCGCATTGGAGCCAGTCTGGAGTCCCCTGCCCACAGTCGTTTGCAACTGACGCACATGAGCAGGTCTTTGTACCCCTTCCGGAAATTGTTGTTGAAAACACCGTAGAGGACGCAGTTGATGCTAGAGTTGGTGTGGGCGAGCAGGATAGAAAAGGCGTGAAGCTCCATGGCGAAGGTGTCGTTTACATCTAAGACAACCATAAAGGCGTACGGCGTCCAGCAAAGTGTGAACATGACGAAGATGATGAAGAGAGTTCGCGCCAGTTTGATCGAGTCTTGCCTCTCCTTCTTTTGCTTCAGATCCGACTGGTCACCTGACTGAGCTATACGCTGCTTTGCCCGCCGTACGAAGAGGAATATCCGAGCGTAGCAGACGGAAATGACGATGAGGGGCAACACGACACCGACGAGCACGAAGAACAAGGTGTACGAGAAGTCAGCCGTGCGATCCCAGACGCACGAGCGGGTCTTGTGATCGAACACATGATCGCCCCAGCCGATGAAATTGGGCATCTCTAGGCAGAAACTGACCACCCACAGACCTACGACCATGACGATGCATTTCTTAGGACTGTAGATCTTGCTGTAGACCGACTGATGACAGATGTGGACGTAACGGTTGAAGCTGATGGCACCAATACTAAGAAGGGAACAGAAGCAACTGGTCAGGCAGACGGAAGCGACGATCTCACAAAGGACCGGATTCTCTATGAAATAGCGCTCGCCTTTAAACACACCTGAAAGCAGATGGAAACACATAAATATTTAATTATCTGTTTAACAGGTGTTCAATAGAGAGAGAGAGAGAGAGAGAGAGAGAGAGAGAGAGAGAGAGAGAGAGAGAGAGAGAGAGAGAGAGAGAGAGAGAGAGACAGAGAGAGAGACAGAGAGAGAGAGAGAGCATGACTTCTGAAACTGCAGTTGGAATACAAAGATGTAGAAAGTTGATAAGGCTCATTTGTTTTCTCCTCATTAAATCTTAGAAATAGAAGATATTTAGATAGATAGATAGATAGATAGATAGATAGATAGATAGATAGATAGATAGATAGATAGATAAGGCTCATTTGTTTTTTTGCTCTATCATTTCTCCACATTAAATCACATACAGACAAACTAAACCCTTGTGATTTATACACGTAAATGCTGGCTTACTTACCGACAATGCTGAAAGGATCCACAAAACCTGTCACACAGAGATCCGCTATTGCTAAGTTTACAATGAAAGTATTCTCGATGCTCCGAAGTTTCTGCAAGAATTGGAGAAGTATCTATATTTTAAAAACGAATATAAAACTATATCCATATCTATATATATATATATAGCTTTGAGTGCTGATACAAGTTTAGGCATTTTTTCGCATATGAGACATAAGTAGGGCATACGAAAGGCGTATAAAAAGTTTCTTAAAAGAAATGAATTGTTTATGTATTTTGTCATACAGTGGTAAATCAAGCGGTTGCTTCATTTGGTTTGACATGTGTAGTTGCTTGCTACATGTCGTCCCTGTGTGCTTTTCGAGAGTTTGAGAGTTTCCTTGAATGTGGAGGAAAGAGACACAGCTTGCATAAAATCGATAGTTCTTCAAGGTATTTTTATATTGGCTAAAACCAGGAGCGGAAAGAAAATCAATTTCCGTTCTACAGCAGTATAAATTCTGCATATATATATTTCAAACAATCAGTCGTTTACCTTGGTTTTACAAGAATAGCTACTTGTTACACCTACATATAGTCCCATGTAGTCTATGCTTTAAACCTAGAATAAGGGCCCGTCATTGAGAATGATGTGACGATGTTCAGAGAGACAAACATTTGTCAATGATTTAGAGTATTTATAGAGCTGTGACGTGTAATAAATTGCTCTTAACAGTAATGCATTTTTTTAACCTAATACTGATTAAACTATGAATAGTGGAGATGTGCAAGCTGCTGCTATTAGAGCCTTTGCATGAATAATTGGAACAAAACCCTAGATGGTGTAAGCTGAGAAAGTCCGGACATCAGACGACCTTTCACCATTTGCCTGCTATCACACTGTCGTCACTATTCTGTCTTTGCTCGCTTTGTAGTAGTTTTTATTTTTTCTTATTTGTGTCTTAGTTAACCTATTGGAGTAGGCGGAACAGAGAAAACTTGGCCAGTTATAACACGCAGATTGTATACTGTGTAATTCTAGTACATCAAAGTATATAAATAAACAAAGACAAATAATCTGTAATCGGTGCCTGAATCTAACGTTCTCCAGGGAGATGACCGATAGACAGGCCTGCATCATACATCTTCTATGACAGGCCATTTGGTTACTAGTCACCCCAAGGCGAGATCATGGTCACTCGGCCTAGTCACGCCTTGGCGATATCATAGTAACTCGCCCTGGTCACCCCATGGAGAGATCAACATACCAAAGTCACCCCCATACCAATGACACCTCCACACGAATGAAACCTCTATACCAAGGACACCTCCATACCAGTAACACCCCATACCAATGACATCCTATAACAATGACACCCTCATACCAATAAACTTCCATACCAATGACACCCAATATCAATAACACCCTCATGGCAATGACACCACCACACAAACGACACCCCATACCAATGTCCCCCATACCAATGACACCCTCCATATCAATAACACCCCCATAACCATGACACCAACACACCGAAACCCCATACCAATGACACCCCTATTCCAATGACATACGAATATCATACTCCATACCAATGTCTCCAATACCAAAAACACCCTCATACCAATGACACCACCACACAAATGACACCCCATACAAATATCCCCTCATACCAATGACACCTCCATACCAATGACACCCCATACCAATGACACCCCCATACCAATGACACCACCACACGAATGACACCCCATACCAATGTCACCTCATACCGATGACACCCCATACCAATGACACCCCCATAATAATGACACCTCCATACCAATGTCATCCCACCCAATGACACCCCTATACCAATGACACCACCATAGCAATGACCCTACCATACAAATGACACTTCCACACCAATGACACCTCCATGCCAATGTCACGCCATATCCATGACAGCTCCATGCCAATGACACCCTAATACCAATGACACCCTCATACCAATGTCACCTCCATACCGATGACATCTCCATACAGATGACACTTCTGCACCAATGACACCCCCATACCAATGACATTTCCACACCAGTGACACCCCACACCAATTGACATCTTCATACCAATGACACCCCATGCCAATGGCACACCCATACCATCAACACACCGATATCAATAACACGCCCACACCAATGACACCACCGTGCCAATGTCACCCCATACCAGTGACACCTCCATGCCAATGGCACCCTTTTACCAATGACACCACTATACCAATAACACCCCCTTACCATTGACATCACCACACCAATGACACCCCATACCAATGACATATTCATACCAATGACACCCGATACCAATGACACCTCTATGCCAACGGCACCCAATACCAATGACAATCCCAATACCCCCATACCAATTTCACCACCATACCAATGACGCCATCATACCAATGATACATCCATACAAATGACACTTCGACACCAATCACACCTCCATACCAATCACACCCCCATACCAATCACACCTCCATACCAATGTTCCCCAATACCAATAACACGCTCATACCAATGACACCACCACACGAATGACACCCCATACAAATATCCCCTCATACCAATGACACCTCCATACCAATGACACCTCCATAACAATAACACCCCATACCAATGACACCCCATACCAATGTCACCCCATACCAATGCCACCCCATACAAATGACATCTCCATACCAATGACATCCCATACGAATGACACCCTATACCAATGACACCCACATCCCAATGACACCTCCATACCAATGACACCCCCATGCCAATATAAGCGTCATGTCCGACATTTATATACCAGTCGTACTCCGTAAAGGGTCACCCCATACTAAACCCCATACCAATGACACCCCATACCAATGACACCCCATACCAATGACACCTCCATACAAATGACACTACCAATGTTCCCCAATACCAAAAACACACTCATACCAATGACACCACCACACGAATGACACCCCTTGCCAATGTCACTCTATACCAATGACACCTCCATAACAATAACACCCCATACCAATGACACCTCCATACCAATGTCCCCCTATACCAATGACATACTAATGACACCCCAATACCACCTCCATGCCAATGTCATCCTATACCAACAACACCTCCATGCCAATGGCACCCTTATACCAATGACACCCCTATACCAATGTCAACTCCATATCAATGACACCTCCATACCAATGTCCCCCAATACCAATGACACCCCTATACCAATGTCACCTCCATATCAATGACACCTCTATACCAATGTCCCCCAATACCAATGACACCCTCATACCAATGACACCACCACACGAATAACACCCCAGACCAATGACACCCCATACCAATGACACCTCTATACAAATGACACTTCCCACCAATGACACCCCCATACCAATGACACCACCACACGAATGACACCCCATGCCAATGTCACTCCATACCAATGACACCTCCATATCAATAATACCCCCATACCAATGACAGCTCCATACCAATGTCACCCCAAACCAATGACACCCCTATACCAATGAAACCACCATTCCATTGACATCTCCATGCAAATGACACTTCCACACCAATGACACCTCCATACCAATGTCCCCCCATACCAATAACACACCCATACCAATGACACCACCACACCAGTGACACCTCCATGCCAATGTCACCCTTATACCAATGCCACCCCCATACCACCTCTATGCCAATGCCACCCCATACCAATGACACCTCCATACCAATGTCACCCTTATACCAATGCCACCCCCATACCACCTCTAGGCCAATGCCACCCCATACCAATGACACATCCATGCCAATGGCACCCCCATGCCAATATAAGCGTCATGTCCGACATTCATATACCATCCGTAGTCCGTTAAGGGCGTTCCAAGTCGATAATCGCAAGATCCTTTTCCAAAACAACGTTTAACACTAGCTCCCAAAGACAAAGTTATGCAAGAAATTATACAAATAAGAAATAAAGCCGGTACCACACGAGAGAAGCGGTCATCAGTTTTCAGTGATGCCGGGGAGACAGTGGATATTCCAGGCATGAATTCCATATGAAAGTTCAAATTTGTAGTCGTATGACACACCCATACCAATAACACACCGATATCAATAACACCCCCACACCAGCGACACCCCACACCAATAACACCCCCACACCAATGACACCTCCGTGCCAATGTCACCCTTATACCAATTGCATCCTTGTCCCTTCTCTACAGACGTAAACAGGAATCGACTTCAGGTTTAGCAATTGGAGCGGCGACATGATCACTATGCCATGTGGCCAGTGTTTTATAATCAGTATCAGGTTGATTCGGTACACACATCCACATGTGTTCTACAACCAACAGCAATTTCTTCCATCACACTGTGAACGTTTAAGACGATCGCGGTCAGTCAACAGGGAAATGATTACAATTCTCTTCTGGGTGTTTTGGTAAAGGCGATAATTTCTTGTTCACTGAATACAGGCTAGAAACTATTCAGTATGACTGCTCAGTATTGGTCCATTCTCCAGCTAACGCATGCGTTTTTGTGTCAGTGGAAGAAATGAATCGTAAAGATAAGAACAAACGTATTAGACTTTGTCCTGACCTCACAACACGCTCGATTATTTGCCCTCTGCAGTATTTATTAAATACGTCCTAACTTGTGGTTCTGTTGTGTCTGACAATTCCAATAAATTAACAGAAACCACTGAAGCCCATACTGACACGACGGTTTACCTAAATTTCAAGGGTTGCACAGTTCCTGATAATGTGGGGGACCAGTAATGTAGGTTATAGACACAACAAATGTACCATACCAGATAGGTATTTGTCCATTTGATTGGTGTTTCAAGCCGCGTACAAGACTTTTCACAAGGCGACGATAAGGTATATGTCTGTATGCTTGGGTTTTAAGTTGAAATTGACAGCTTTTCAGTCATATGACGACGAGGATGTCATTAGGTGTGTGTACATATGCTTTGTCGTCTTCTGGCAGAGCGTGTCCAAGTCGCCAAAGTGCTCCAGCCGCTAAAGTAACATGCAAGACCCCAGACAGGACATCCCACCCAGTCACATTATTCACTGACAACTGAGCTAATCAGTCGGCTTTCCTTGCTCTAACCCCTCCGCACTGAGAGCCACGCAAGGCAGCAACAAATACCATTTTGAAAGTTTTTGGAAAGACCCGATTCGGTTATTATCCCTGGTCTTCCGACTACGAGGCGGGCTGCAATCATCAGTCAATTGAAGCAGATGATAAGGTTGGTAAGTCAACGAAACATGACCAGTGCCCAGTGTGTGGAACTTTACATCTCGATATCCGTCCAATATTAAAACCTCGCTCGAAAAAGCCATAGCTGGCGTTGAATCTAAAGTCATGTTTGCCAAGGAATTTTGTGTTTGCCAAGGCTACACTGTCAGTGTCCTAAATAGGAATGAATCTTGTGTCTTCGTTGTGATGGCGACAATAACATTTTATACAGTCATCTTGTTGTCCCATATATGTCTGAAGAGTTCGCGTGATGGTTAACACCATGTGATCAACCAGTTCAAATTTGAATGGCACGAATCTTGACCCGATTGGACAAAATCGGAAACAAAGACTTGTTATCGTATCAGACGAACGCTCTACATTTTCCGTTATATTTGACTTCCCAATCAGTTAATGTAGCATCTTTAAACAAAGTGTCTTACGAACGTGTGGCTTACGAATCAAAATACCTCTAGGCCTACTTCTGCGGGTTTTCGGGCTAGGAATTTTCTACTACCAAAAGCGTGTGAAAAATGTGGACAAGGTGATCACCAAACCTGTATAAATCTAAGCCCGAGATACCTGCATCTGAATCGCTAGGTGCAGAAGTCACTAATGTTATCACGGGTCGTTGATATCAAATATGGTGATGAAACGTTAGCAAATGATGTTAGAGAGAATCAATATCTTATGGAAGAACCAAATAACGAGTGCTTGGGATTTAACGTCGTACTTAACAATTTTTTATTCATAGAGTGCATGTAATGTGCCTCCTTTTTGCCTCGGATTTCCACCGCTCATTTATCTAGTGCCGCTTCACTGGGGCGACTTATCGAAGGCAAGTAAGCAGCCCCGCCCGAGCCATTACACGGATACGGCTCAACCAGCCAGTCGTTGCACTATCCCCTTTATGCTAGTCGCCAAGCGAGAAAGTTACAACTTCCTCTGTTAAAGTCTTAGATCTAACCCAACCCAGGACTGACCGCCGATCTACCGCCTCCCGAAACGGAGGCTCTACCAACTGTGCCACCGTTGGAGGTACAGGATCAGTGATATACGGTGCTAAAGGTATATCAAACCAGTTAGGTTGTACATGAGCCCTTACATACAATATAAAACCAATAAAAGACGATATAAATAATGTACGAAACGGCACGAATAATAATGAGCCATTTCAGACAATATGTGCTTACCACGAGTAATTTCAGGTACTAAGTCGTGTATTTTTCCACGCCAATCACTTACAACATCGATTGCAATGCAAATTATTGGTTTCACTGGAATATTGTACCAAGAGTGTGCAGAGAGATACTTGGTAGTTATTAATGAGATGGAACTTCATTAAAAGCTCACGACAAAATTATATTTCTTATTTGGCTGTTTGGGTATTCATATTTTTTTTCTTTTTTTGTTTGACCAACCATGCATTTAAACCGCTGATGCACCGTGAAAAGGTTGTACCTGTCCTTACAATAAAGGTTTCATCGATCAGCATAACTTGCTTTGACAATGCTTTGATCCAAAAGGGCCATGCGAGGTAAGCACGGGAATCAATTACACAGGGCAAACGTTAATTTTTGTTCTAAATCACCTGAATGTAAAGGCGAAGAAAATTAGTGCTTTAGGCATATATAAGGCACAGATATCATCGGAAGACAAAGAATAATAAGTTTACAAATAATTAAATCGGTAAAATACTGGTAATTCAGACGATCTCTAGGAACTATGAACATGTGGCATTCTATGAAATGTGGCTGAGGTATTTTATAGAAATTTAGGAAAGACATTATCCGTAAAACGAAGAAAAATAATGTTTGAAACAATGGGTTTTATAAATACTGGTAATTCAAACGATCTCTAGGAACAAGTGGAATTTTATATAAACGTGTCACAGAGAACATAGGATGCATGGCAAAAGAACCTGACGGTAGGAATGCAGCAATCGCATACATATTTGGAGACAATCTTTTATGGGAATAAATACAGGCTAATGGGCTGGTTAAACGAATAAATTGGATGCTTTTCCCTTTGTTTAGTGAAGTTCATGTATTCACGTCAGCAAATTACTGATTATATGGAGCTAACTGACGAGGTTTGATCAATATACGTCTGACACTGTACTGTTATCGCCTACCTTGTTAACGACAACGGTGACAATGATGAGTATGTTTCCTGTTGTGCCTATAGAAGTGGCCAGGACCAGGCAAGCTGTGTACAACAGTGCCACAACTGGACGTACGTGGAAGAGGTTAGACTCGGCGGACAGCGACGCCCTACTATCGTTGACGAAAATATAGCCCAGATCCATCTGGTTCCGTTCACACCCAAATCAGTTTTGATGAGACAAACAAAACCGCGACGTACTTAGAGAAGCAAGTTCTTTGAAGAAACAGTAGGGTTACCTTGGATGTCATCTGCATTTTATCTCATGAATATTCATAAGGGAGCTGGTGACGCCAGAATGCAGACACGACCAGTGGCTATGTGTGATTAGAGGAACGCTCGGATGTTCAAGGGAAACAGTCCATTCGCGGCGGACTTGCCCCGACCACCCCTACCATGGTCGGGACAATAATTTCAAAAAAAAAAAACAAAACAAACAAAAGAAACAGAAGCAGAACAAGAGTGAAGAAAAATTACCCAGCGCCTATAGATAAATAGAGATTGTGTTTTTATACTCCAAATGCGTATCAAGTCAATAACTTCCACCGCGTATTTATGGCTGTGACTTCGTGGTAGCCCAACTATATTTTGAAGCTTGGCGTGCAGGCTGCTGCCCAAAAAAACAGCTATAAAATAGTAATGTAGTATATTGAAAACACAGAACGAGTCGGAGAACCGGACTTGTGAGGGCTGGTATTCGCCTGTCAGAAACTGGCTCTTTTCTGACATAGGTTTACATTGAGTGGACGCATGAGTGTCACACAATAAGTTGAAGTAATTACACTTGTATAATTGCTTGCCGATCGATTTAGGCTATCAATACTTTCCAAAGATTGATTTTTTGGAAAGATTGAAAATTCAACGAACTGACTGACTGCAGTTTTGATATCAATGTTATCTGTATAATCCTTATCGGCATGCAAGACCATGAGGTCATTTAACCTAGACTGTGTCATGGTGGACGGCAGGTATGTTTTTAGCTCACGGAGAGCAGAGAAAGGCCTTTCGCTTGCTGCATTTGTGGCTGGCATGACAACGATCAGACGAAGCACAACGCTGCCACGACGTGTAGTTGCTGAATGTACTCTTTATTATTGTAGGCATTCAGAAACAGATCCTAAAGATTTCTGTATTGTCAGAACTCCGGGTGGTCAAACCTGTCTGGAATTGTTTTGGAGAATGTTTTCGTAAAACAGGTCAAAATCTCGGTTTCGCACATTGAAGTGCCTCTTCCCACAGATTAAACAAAACCTCATAGAATGCTCCCCACTGAATTTGCACGAACAGTCCAGCGCGTAAGATAAAGTACTCTAACTCAAGGTGTATCGGGTTCAGAGGCATTTAGGAATTGGGATGGTATAGATTGACAGAGGCATTACTCATGGATAACAACTTCTGGATTTATTGTGTTGGTGACGTTTCGATGTAGGTTCTTACATCGTTATCAAACCATATCTTGTATCTCTGTATGTTCACATGGTTTGATAACGATGTAAGAACCTACATCGAAACGTCACCAACACAATAAATCCAGGAGTTGTTATCCATAAGTAATACCTCTGTCAATCTATAGACATAAGTGACGTATATTTTCAAATATTTGATGTGCGTCTTTTCCGCCTGTTCTGCCTTGTCTTCAGCGTGCGCTTGACTGAGGGATTCGCCAGTAGGCCTATGTCTAGTAGATGCTGGTAAGGTAATGAGACGTTTAACGGATTCTCTATGACACTTGTTAGCTTCGTGTTCTCTAAATACGCGGGGCCTCAGTGGCTCAGTCGGTTAAAGCGCTAGCGCAGCGTAATGACCCAGGAGTCTCTCACCAATGCGGTCGATGTGAGTTGAAGTCCAGCTCATGCTGGCTTCCTCTCCGGCCGTACGTGAGAAGGTCTGACAGCAACCTGCGGATGGTCTTGGGTTTCCCCCTGGCTCTGCCCGGTTTCCACCCACCATAATGCTGGCCGCCGTCGTATAAGTGAAATATTCTTGAGTACGGCGTAAAACACCAATCAAAAAAAAAAATCTAAATACGCCCTGTGCTTCTTTCCAGTTGCTGGAACCTCCAGATATTAAAGTGGGCTCAGCCTTAGTGCTGGAGGATAACGACGAAAAAGGTGCTTTTGGTTTACCAAACAGAAAGCTATGTCGGTATTTTCTAGATAATACAACCCGGTGTATTTATCAAACCATTCCTTTTGAAACTTTCATTTAACGATAGTGTTTTTTCCCAAACTCACGGAACGGAAAATCAATCGAACTGGGTTGACTGGCAGTAGATGACACACGTGCCATGCGAGTACGCTGTGGGGGTAATTTGGGACCCAGAATTCGAAGGCTCGTTGTCAGCGCATACAGGTTATTCTTCGACAACCTCTGCCGGAGGAGATGGGTTCTGACGAATTTCTAAACGTGATTTTAGAGAGAAATAGTTTAGAATCGACATTTCGAATTTTTATTTTCGAAATATTAAGTTTGAGTGAAACGAGCAATGAATTAACCAGATTGCAGATTACAGTGCTTCTACAAGTATGCCTAGGGCTGTAATGGAATCCGGTTACTGGACGATATTTATACACAGGCTGTTATATCAAAACAGCGCCATCTGTGCTGTCAGACTAGCGCCTTTTGTGCAGTCTGCTGACGGCCCACAGATTCAATATCGTTAAAGTGAGTAAATTATCTGCAAAAATATACTCTTTGGGATTTTAAATATAGATGACGACATCATTTTCCGATTTGTATAATCGTTTTAACCCCGAATTTCGAAAATTTATTTGGCACTAGGTGAAAAAATATGGTAGGCCTACCCCAGTAATGTACAGGGTGTCCCAGAAGTCGTGCACCATCCTGATTTTCATTTTTTTTTCTGTGTTTCAGATTTAATACTGATTTAAAATTTTTCCCTCTTTCAGAGTTAATTGTGGCTAATAATCTAACAGTACAAGAAAGCGCTGAATTGGTTTTTATGTTTAAAAGGGAAAGGGCAACACACCCCTTTTCCAATTTTCGCTACCTGGTGAAAGTTTGACGCCCCATATTTCACCCCAGCAATTGCATTTTTCTGCGCCATTGGGCACCGATATGTTTGTCAATAATAAGAATTTAGCACGTCATATATCTTAATGTAGTTCCTAATTTTAGACGCCAGAAATCGCTTTCAACGTCTCTGTGGCCGTCTAGCGGGCCCTGAACCCTCGCCTCTTGGGCTGTGATGGTCAGGGCATTCTTAATTTGCTTCCGCCGACCATGAACACAGATCTAAAAAGATGTCTGAAAGTAAACACTAGTGGTGAGCAAGTCGTACATTGGACAATTGGACTTTGAAACACGAGATCATTGCATACTTGCTTCCTGTTTAGGGCGGGAAAACACACAGAAAGGCGAAAACATGAAAGCGAGCTCTTTTCCAGCATAGCATCCGTTGAGTTGAGAATACATCACAAATTCAACTTGTGGGGATGTTATTTAATAGGATTACTCTCATTGCTTTTATTTGGAAGTGAAAGCATTCGAGACATGAAAGCATATAATACAGAAACAGGAGACACCGCAGTCTCTGTTTTGAATACAGATAGCATATTTGGCGTTCTGAAATCAATAGGTGTCACACTTCCAGTGAATGAAATCTTCCGAGACAGAAACTAGAAACCTGCATATAAGCCAATGCACAGCATTAATCACATTCTGTCGTCCATACTTCGCATTGATCTCGGGCTATACAAATTAAGGCTTTGCAAAATGAGTACTTTGGCTATTAAAGCACTGGTGCTAGCCTTTTAAATGGACCAGTGCAGTATGCAATATCTAGTAATAATGGTTCCGTGCGGGTAATGCTAAACGGTCCCCTTGTGGACACCCCGCGGACAACTTTTTAATAAAAAATGCTTATTTGCTGAAGGCCATTCAAATCGGACGACATTGTTCACAATGCTAAATATACTAGACTGTAACATGGGTTGTTTATGGATGTACCAAGTCTTTCACAAAAGTGCAATATATACTCCATGCTGAATGGGATTGACTAAATGTAATATAACACAAATCACGACAAAATCCTAACACGCACTGATTTCAGCTTTCGGAATAATCTTGTTCCATTTTCAAGAAATATGGAAAATTAGGCATATTTGCACTCGCTGGTGGGCATATTTCAACGAGATTGAAACAAAGACTTTACAAAATAATAATCGCCACTGGCCGCTTATCTGAGTCGGTCAAATACTTCGGAAAGGGAATGGTTAAGTGTAACCTGTGTATATTGTATGTTTACCAGCAAAACTGTGTGCAATAGATAAAGAATAAGAAATAAAAACACAATATGCACACAGGTCTAACGTGTATACAACTGAAAAGCATAAAACAAAACAGCAAAGTATAAGTGAACTGTGCGTATAGTAATTATGGAATACCAAACTCAAAAAGGAATATCCAAAACGTATGCTAAACAGTAGTAATGGAACTGGTGAAACTTTGTTGTTCAGATCTGGTTTGTGTTGTGATATTCCGTTATTTTAGTTTGTATCGAGTGGGCATAAACGTGGGCCGCACTTTGACACTCAATATCTCCGAAACCCTCTTACGCCAGCTTCTTAAAATTTACACACTCAAAAGCCATTATGTCCTATAATTATACGGACCAAATTTCAATTTCATCCTTTAAGATTTCTGTTCATGGGACCAAACTCAAAACAGTCAAAAACGCATGTTCCGGACATTTCAAAATGATGTTCTACCTTGCTTTATTTGAAAAGGTGATCAGTTGATTCTCCATTTTCTCGGTCGACGGCGCGCAAACGAATTTCCTTAAGAGTAATTTTTACCGGCAGTTCTTGATGAGTGTCACACAGGTGCAGCGCGCGCTCTACTCATGACACCTGACAGGTGATGCAATGTGCGTTTTTGAGGCTATGTTTTCATTTTAACCCTGTGTACAGACTACTCAAGCTACGACCTCGAAAATTGGTCATTATATTAACAAAATCATGCCATTTGAATGTTTAAAGTTTGAAAGGGTTTGAACAAAGGATAATGGAGGAATACAGCATCACAGTACGGCCCATGTTTTTATGCTCTCCCGATATATGTCTGGTTATAGGCTAACCTAGTGGAGGTTCCGCAGGATTGTGTCTTGTAGCTAAGCAGTGCTGTCCAACAGCTGAGAACTTTCTTTACCTGATACAGTACGCATCAATTATGTCTTTAAGGTGCCTTGTTTGCAATTAGAATTATCAATGTGATCGCTGTAAGTTCCTCTCTGACTATCCAGCCCTAAGCGGGAAGGTCTTTCGGCAACTGTATGGTTGTGAGTTTCCCCTATATTCTGTCCGGAATCCTTCCCCCATAACGCTGGCCGCCGTCATATAAGTGAAATTTTCTTGAGTACGGCGTAAACCATCCATTTTTTTTGTTTATACCAACATTCGTAGAACTTTTGTACCAAAGAAGAAAGACTCCAAATTCCATGTTAGACAAAAATTAAGAAAAGCTTTACAGTATGCAGTAACTGTTGTATCAAAATTCGATAAAAAGTATTACAAACTTCAAAGTGGTTGCCATAGACTGACCACTCCTACCTGCTACGGGTGGTTTTTTCCGGAGTATTTTTATAAGAAATACATTCAACATTATACCCACTGAGTTTTACAAATTCTTTGCTTTTCCAGTCATTCCTTGCATTTGCGATGTTTATGAAGCTCCTATCTGCAGGCATCACTGCATTGTCTCGATTCATTTCAAATTTAAAAAGTACTAGATATATTTAAAAAAAAAAACATATATTGCCAATACACTCCCCCACATCCCAGTTGCTAAATATAATAAGTGTCATATAAAAAATCTAAAACATAAATGTTTATTTATAAATTTAGTTATGTGTTAAAACTGTTAAGATTGTTGTTAAAACCACTATCTTCTCGTACACGTTAGTGGTCAGTTTTAAGGGCAGAGAAAACCAGTGTGCCTAAAGTATATCATCGACTTTGGGGGCAAATATTGACCAGAATTAAATCAGAAACATGCATCCCTGTGAGTCTGACATTTCAACTGTTTACATATACTACTTGCCTGCTTCATTTATAACTCCACCACAGCGTCTAGCTTGGAGTTAAAAGGATCAAAACGCTCATGCCATAGAATCTAACACAATGTGATGACACTTCTGGAATATACTGCTTTCCATGCTACAAAACCTTGCCTAGATTGATCTGCGCTGAACACTCACGACTAACTCAATATCTTTACCAGTGTTTTTTTTTCTAAATTCAAAAAATGTGCTCGCTTACAAAACGATTTTAAATCGATATTTCACTTGCATTAGACTTTAGGTTTTGATGATGGATATTTCAATCACTGTCACAGTGACATGTCACAATGCGTTTCCTGTCTTATTGATTTTTACACTCTGAGATTCCACTGCCACACCCTGCCATCTAGTTATGGAGAAAAGGACGCCTTGTTTGGATCAATTTTTTTTACATCTGCCTTTAGCTTGTTCGATGGCGAATTGATAATTAAGATGGATGTTTGACCCGTGCACTAATTGCATACAGAACCTCCTTTATCTCTGAATAATTCAAGGATGAAATCAAGGAAATCTCTGGTAAACATATTATCCTCATCGCCGCAGGTGTGTACTGAGACGAAAACAGCACCAGGTGCGATTAAGGAGGCCTACACACACGTGCCCTGAAGCAAAGATTATTCTCATTCATTGACAAACTTTTAGAGCCCTTAATCAACCCTAATGGTTAAAATTGTCATTACGTGTACAGGATAAACTCGTCAACTTGTCCAGTTGAAGATTCTCTTGGAATATATTCAGTTTCACGGTTCATCAGGATTGGATCGACTCTATTGATAAAAATCTGGTTACTTTTGACCCAGATATGACGTACCCCTAAAAAAAAACTAGTGTTTTTTTTCTAACGAAATACCGCTTGAGTTCACCGAAATTCGTAGTTATATCACAAACCTGGTCGTGGGTTTCCACCGTGCTCTGCCCGGTTTCCTCCCACCATAATGCTGGCCACGGTCGAATAAGTGAAATGTTCTTGAGTACGGCCTAAAACACCAGTCAAATAAATAAATAAAGAAATATCACAAACCTCCTGACTGAAAGCCGCACCCTAACCATCCACATCTAGATTCGAATAGGCGACCTCATTGGTGAGGGGGCCTGGCAGTCACAACCAGCGAACGTTTAAAACCGTTAGAGCAAGAAATGGGTTTCACTTGGAATATCTGTTGTGCTTATTTTAATTGAATTGATCCAAACTATATGGATCGGACTTCATGTCATAAGAGACTAACCTGGTTTTTGGAAGACGAGCATATGTGAACAGAAACTTGTGCAAGCAATTTAAAATGAGAAATCAACCAGCGCATTTTGGATCGAATGGGTCGATTCTCACGCACAATGTGTAACCCATTATGTCTGGGTCGAACAACCTGACCAAAACAAAATTCCAGTTAATTGTCGAAGCAAATAGGCTTGGGCCATCCTAACACTTTTGTAACTGGCCAATGTGTTTTTAAACGAGGCCACGATCATGACAATACGAACGTATATGTACATGTGTGTAGAGGGAAAGCTGAATCTATGCGCCGAAACCATTCGTATACCAGCCCTCGACCAAATAAAGACGTTCCAGGTCAATATTCGCAAGGTCAATTCCCAAAACAACGTAGAGCACAAACCACAAAGAACTACGGAACCATGTTAAGAGAAGCAGTCAGTAATGTTGGAAAGATGCCAGGTATGTTCTAGGCGACTGCATGAAATCAGTATTCAAATGGTATACCATGCTAGAATATCAGTTGTCGATAACAAAATATGTATATCAGTCACAAGGCGAGTTCCCAACATAAAGTTCATTACAAACCACCAAAGAACGAAGTCAGTATATAAAGTATGAAATGAAGACGGGTTCATGCAAAGAGGAAGCAATCAACAGTTTCCAGTGAAACCATCACCTTGGTCAAATATCTGACGAAAGGCGGTGATTTTTGAGGCTGCCAGTCTGGTTTCCTCCACCCATAAACCTGATACTAAATACATAAATATCTCCGCACAGTTTAGACATACACTCAGAGGAGATGTGCATTTTCTTTGAGCGAGAAGTAACTACTTTGAACAAACAAGTATGTCTCAACATGTGACCAAATATGCAATATTAGTCACGTGTTACAAAGCATAGATAACCTCGTATGTACTATTATCATGCAAATTATCGTATTGAAAGAAGTGGTTACCGGTAGTAAAAATGTAAAACTGATATGATCGTAGCCATATCAGAAATCGTTGTTGTCTTTCGTAATTTACTCTTTAGAAGTAAAGATTATTTAAGCTAGAGGAGAGAATCACCAGGAAAAACAACCAAAACTGTTTCTGAAATACCTTTATTTCTTTTTTAATTTATCCTAGCCTACTTTTTGTTTATTTTTTTCCGTTTTACCAAAATGAATTCAATCAAAGAACTCCCGTAAAGGCCTATATTACGTTACACTGGTCCTGTTAAAACAATGGCGTCACACAGACTTTCCCAACGGTAAAACAGAGGACGTAACGTCAGAATAAAATCTATTATTAATAAAGAATAAAGGTATTTTCTGACATAATTTTACTTGGTATTTTTGTGGTGATTACCTTCATGTTTGAGAAAATAAAGTATTCGCTATGAACCACTAATTGATCAGAAAACGTCTCTGAGTGTAGATCGTTTTGCTTCACACAACTCAATTTAAACTTAAGCAGTGACGACGTTCTTGTCTAGTACGCTACAGGACATATTTAGCGAAGTAAGGCAATTGCAATCAGTGTTAATGCCATTTCCTAAATTGCTTAAAAAAAGTAAGGTCCATATTGGTTATTTCAGCTATAGTACTTCATTTTTAGACAATTTGACAGAGAACTCTTACACCAGTTAACCATCCGCCCAGTTGTTTAACGGAAGTCTCCAATTTGAGACCCTAATCTGAAAAATTAATACAAGAAGTTGTCTTACGATGAAAACCACTTGCACACAAGATAATTAGTGGTCACTGAAAGCAGCAATTTCATTTTGTTTGCACTTTGAATTTTTCACGTCCTGATACAGACAGCAGGCGGGCCATTTATCAACACACACAGCTTATACCAAAAGACACTTACGTCTTGCAGGTATTATGGGTTACAGGCCGTCACCTCCGTCATTTCCGCCCCCTTCCCGCACACCCACACATGTGCTATGTGTTTTTATATTTTACATGCGGTGTAGTCAAATACAAGTAAATCCACGTACAGCTGCTTCTCCAGATGTCAGCTAAATACATGTAAATCCACGTACAGCTGCTTCTCAAGATGTCAGCTAAATACATGTAAATCCACGTACAGCCGCTTCTCAAAATGTCAACTAAATACAAATCTTATTTCACATTAGTTATTTTGCTTGACAAACTTCATCAACACTTTGGTCTTTCTTTTACTTGGCGTTTAGCGTCGAGTGCACACAGGCAGTTATGACTCAAGTTAAAAACTTATAATTTAATTTCCACATTTTTAAACTCTATACTTCATCCTTGCAGTACAAAAGCAGTGATGTTGACTAGGCAGTTATGACTCAAGTTAAAAACTTATAATTTAATTTCCACATTTTTAAACTCTGAACTTTATCCTTGCAGTACAAAAGCAGTGATGTTGACTATGGTTTACGATACCAAGGATTTACATCTGTTTTTTAACATTCAAATGACTTCACAAATAAATACATGCATACTACAAACTAGCGCTTGTGCTTAGTAGCAATGAAATCGCCCTGGTCTTTAAAACGGAAATAAGCAAACAGTTTACTGAAATTTTACATGTTTTTCTGTTCTCTTATTTAGTTGTTCTCTTATAGTCTTATAGTATCTCTTAAAACTGAATGTTCAAATCAAATTGTTCTAAAGCCAAATGTGTTTCGGTAAGTGTGCATGTATGTATTTGTGTGTAGATTTGGATATTTACACTTTTTTATGAAGTTTTGAACGATATATTCTGGATTTTTTCTTGTTACTATTTTGTCAACGAGTATGTCACAGAAAAAATAAAGCAGAAGTAACGCGCGTATCAAATTATTCCTAGAGATTTTTATTGTTACTAATAGCAACAAACAGATTCCATCAAAGTAATTTTGGAACGATTGGATCAGCTCATTTATATTTCTTGTCTGGATACGAATTCGACGGCAAACAGCTCTTACGTATCCTACCCAGCTCCTGGTGATATTTCCAAAAATGTACATCCTCAAAATAATGGAGAATGCAGCGAGCTATTTACAAATCTGGTGAATGAAATGAAATAATCCATTCTCCTAGCTCATTGCTATCACTGTCACGCCTCTTGAAAGCACAGGAGGAATTCATTAACGACGTATTTGGACAACCAGTTACACTTCAGTCTCTCAGATTAATAGCACATGTAGTTTACAGTTTTGGTATGTTAACCAATAATACAATTTTCTCAAATTAAGAAACCTCAAACCGAATGGCATATGAAGAAATTTCAGCAGATACTTAATAAAGATCCCACCAGTTCAGCTCCCATATGAAACAGTAAAATTGTACAGAATTCCATTGGATAATTATATATGATTTATTTATTGATTGATTGGTGTTTTATACTGTACTTAAGAATATTTCACTTACGATGGTGGCCAGCATTATGGTGGGTGGAAACTGGGCAGAGCCCGGGGGAGCCCTATGACCATCCGCAGGTAACTGACAGACATTCCATCGTACGGCCGGGGATAATACAGGCTGGGTGATGCTTTAGGGGTGGTAAATATATGCAATCGTCCATGTCAATGGATTTTAAGAAATCGCGTTTAGAATTCAGTCCGCTTGTTTAGATAAAATTAATAAGAGACATATCCAAATCACAGTCCAGGCCCTCAACCGACAAAACAATATTCAAAGTCAAATTCCCACTGGCCAGTTTCATAAATAAAATTAGCATCATAATCTCTAGGAACCCACGAGAGTTCCTAATAAAGTAATGTTTATGACAACCATAGAATTAGCCAATTAAGATAAGGAGAAATTCTTACCTTTGAGAAAAGAACTGCAGATATGATCAACAAGTTGCCGGTAGTGCCAATAAAACAGGCGAAGAAGAGTAGGCTGACGTATGGTATGGCCACATTCAGGTGGGTATAGAGGAACATATGGTCCTCATACGTTCCGTTTGCTGAAACGTTTGACAGTGTGTACACAAGGTCCATTTTGCCCTCGAAACAGCATGTGTCACGAAAAACGAGGTACCCAGAGCGTACTTATGTTAACCTGGCTGACTAGCTCCATCGCTGTCATCACTTGTACGCCCGCTCTCTCAGGTTTTGTTACCTCGCGGCTGTGACGTCAGCCCGGTGAATCCGGTGCTTAACGGTTACATTCACAGTATAAGTGGAAGCTTATACACATCGGCGTAAAATACCTCCAGATGTCCCAATTATTAACTTGCAATTAACTATCACCTGCGATCACATCCTGTCACTTTGTTTACGCAAAATAACAGACGTACATTTAGGCTTTCAAGAGCCTTGACAACGAGGACTGGGGTTTAAATCCTCCGCATCTAGAATCTACAGCAGTACAAACAAACCCATTCAATTTAAAGGGTTTGTCACCTGAATGTTTTATAAATTTACCCAAACTAGGTCGTCAACAGCCTGGCATCACGTCTGTTGACAACGAGGACTAAGATGTGAATCCGCTGCATCTCAAATCTACAACAGTACAAACGAGCCCTTTTGATTAAAAGTATTTGTTTGTTGGAATTTTTTTTTATAAATTTTCCAAAACTCAATAATCACTATATATGCCGTCTATATCCCTTTTTATGCAAACGAAATGCACACAATAACGCCCTTGGCTGCAAATATGCAGATAGTACAATAATTTCAATGAATTAGGTAAATAGCACAGTTCATGATTTTTCAAACATGTAACAACATGTGCTGCCAGAAAATAAAAACATCTCTCGGAAAGACATTTCGTGAGGTATTTCCCAGACATAAGGCTGATTAACTTGTGACGACACTGAAAACAGATGCATCGAAAATATCATAATTAGCCAAATAGCGTGAGCTTATTTTATCACGTCTGGGTATCGCAATGTGTTAATGAACCATCGACCTCATAGATTAGATTGATTTCTTTCTATAGTAACGACACTGAATTAGAACCAAGAAGATATGACCACCGAATAACATCAAGATATCCATGACTGACGTAAAACCGGTAAATACAAGTATATATAACCTACGGCAGTCCATGGGCCAGACATTATACCGGTACCGGGGCCTCCGTGGCTCAGTTGGTTAGCGCGATAGCGCAGCGTAATGACCCAGGAGCCTCTCACCAATGCGGTCGCTGTGAGTTCAAGTTCAGCTCATGCTGGCTTCCTCTCCCGCCGTAAGTGGGAAGGTCTGCCAGCAACCTGCGGATGGTCGTGGGTTTCCCCCGGGCTCTGCCCGGTTTCCACCCACCATAATGCTGGCTGCCGTCGTATAAGTGAAATATTCTTGAGTACGGCGTAAAACACCAATCAAATAAATAAATAAATAAATTATACCGGTACCACCTGAGGTGGCCAAACCTAATTGGTACTAACATGTTTATAGTCAGTAGAAGTAAATTAAGACGCGATAGCCTTTCTGCAATGATAGCTTATCATACATTTTGATAAAATTAAAATTAGCTTAGAAGGCGTTGCGTAAATTACAAAAAGAGAAACGTCAGTATATCGTGGACTCTCAGTTAATAATATTATAAGACCAATTTAAAAGGGTGGGTTGTATTGTTTATGAAGTAAAAAAATTTAGCACACCACATTTTGTCTATATTTCATGTACGCTATTAGCTGAATGTTCATTTGACCTGTACATTTGCATGCACATGTAAGATTTGCAAGGTTTTCAGTTGGTTTGATAACAGTTTATATGCCCAGCTGTGTTTTTCTTTTATTTACACTCATTATTACGGAGAGTTAAGGTAGATTAGCCCAGGTAAGTAAACGTTCATGTCATTTCCTTACCTGTAATTTACATGTCTGAAAACTACAGTGTCAGAGTAAACCTTTGATTAGATTTTTGGATTTTTGATCAAGAATACTGGCAGTTGAAAGTTCCGCCAAAGACTAAGATTAAGGAGTAAATTATTCCGTAATACTCTTTGTAGAGTGTAAATATATATAAGCGTCAAGTCCCACATTCCTATACCATTCGTAGTCCGTTAAGGGCGTTTCAAGTCGATAATCGCAAGATCCATTTCCAAAACAACGTTTAACACTAGCTCCCAAAGACAAAGGTATGTAAAAATTATGCAAATAGGAAATAAAGCCGGTAACTCACACGAGAGAAGCGGTCATCAGTTTTCAATGATGCCGGGCAGACAGTTGATATTCCATATCAATGTTCAAATTCGTAGTCAATGAATGAGTTCCAGATCAAATAACAATTAAACAAAGTATCTTAGTCGCGCTTTGATTGCAACTGTTCATAAAGGCATCATGCAGATGTAATAAGCATGTCTGCTTTTCCGGCCCCTAGCCCCAGGTTAAACGGTATTAGATACAGTTCGAAAATGACGAGCGTTACAGACCTTAACCGAACACATAGTTATTCAAAGGTAACGGACAATTAGGTCTTTCCCGTTAATACGTAAAAATCTCATACTACAAGAGGCGCCATCTATGATGTTACACATGACATGCTGGTCTGTATAAAAGCTGTCTACAAGATAGACTGTTACACTCGGCGACCAGCGCCATCTGTGTTGTTAAATACTATGTACCCAATAGATATATACATAAGGATAACAGCTCCGTCTATGTGGTTGATCACAATGAAGATCGCCAGAGATTCTGAACGTTCTGTCCATACCTGCCAACGAGAGTGTTGTACTCATTGTAAAATTTGAGAAACTTAGAATGAAGGCGTTTGATGGAGTATCCTGGACAAACTAGTTTTTGAACTAACAACTTGTGACGAAGATTAAAGTCATCACAATTTACGCAAGATCTGAGAAATGCTACAAGGCGAGATATGTATACGGCATATGCAGGACCCTTTGGTATACAGCTATCCAAATAAGGATAATTTAGAATATCAAAATTGAAATTATCCCTTTTGTCGTAAAAGCGGCGTGAAAGGAGACTTTGTTCGTCATTGTACAGATATAGATCCAAATAAGATGTGCCATCAGAACTATCTGTTGTCTCCTTTAAATCCAATGACGACGGATAGATTTCCTTCACTGCTTCAGCAATATGGGGTTATTAGTAAATCATCAATATACCGCTTGGTATGAAAAGGATCGAGCTTTAAAAATATTACTTTTAATTAATTTCTGCATATAGTCGTATTAATATGAAAACAGGTATAGGTCTGCCAATACTGAGACAATTAACTACGCTATTCTTTCAACAAGATCTTTGTGAGGAATTGTAGTATAGAGAGTAGAGAAATGTCTACTTTGAAGCTGGACAAAAGAGGAAGAAACACTGTTATGAAGTGTATGTCAGACGACATTTTTTTGCAAACTTTTACATCCTATTAAATGGCTTTTTAAACACTGGATACTTGAGTGGCCTTTTCTGACAGTATTGAGAACAGTGACGTCACATAAGGGTTTTTTGCCACTTGATAAAAGCAGTCTGTTAAACTACTATATTATAATGCACAGATATACTTGTATAGAGCCATAAATGCATTAACTGAATAGAGCGTAAAGCAAATTATTACTTAATGGCTATATCATTCGTTGGTGAATTCACTACTGTGCAAATGGAGCAGCAAGGCATCATTCATTGTTTTCATAATGACTCTGAATCCCAGAAATCGAAAGAGGATTAGGCTCGAGGAACATTCTACAATGAGTGGTGGACTTCAGGCAAGAGGACTTGACCACAGACAAATTTCAAAAATGTAACATGACTGCTAGTGACAAAGACTTGACTCTTCTGTCAAAAGGTGCTGTAACTATCACTTGTAGATTTTCTAGGGATACAACTACTTCCAGAGCCTTCAACCCAAAACGTTAGTTGATAATCTCAAGATATTCACTCCTTAGAGTTGAAAGTGTACTCATACTCTCTTCCAGCAGTGAGGCAGGCAAAGATGTTTCAAGGATTAACATGCAGATGCAGCTGTTCCCTAATGGACAAAAAAACGAGTCTTCTACCCAGTTTACCTAGTATGGTGCAGATGGTAGAAAACTTACAACAGCAATCCAAAAACTTGACCAAACAATCTTCGCCCTACACAAGATGGACCTCGAATCTGCAGGCGCACATTAGAAGCTCTAGATTGTACACATACAGGAGTCCATACCCCTATTCTCCAGCAATAGGGGTGTTAACCTATAATCATTCATTTATTTCTCAAGAAGTAGTGCAGGAGAGGAACAGAAACTGACTCTAGGAGTCAACGAAAAATGTACAATGAAAAACTCTTCCTATAAGGAATGTTCTCCTTCTAAATCAAAACGTGCTACGCTTGACACGTTTAACATCAAGGTCAAAACGTCCACAAACAATAGTGTTTCAGAATGAGTTGGGCGAATCACTTTAGAGAAATCTTCTCCTTTATCCAAACAGCTTGACCACACAACAAACCAATGACTGCCAACACCCAGAGTTCTGTCATTAAAGCCACCATGTAATTAAGACATCAAATTTAGGAGCAAGATGTGGGTTAAACATCCATGGCACCCACCGAAAGATAAATGAGTGTGAATGCCCCTCTGAAGGCATTAAAAGTCTTGCAGTTTTGGTGCTTGGAGTCATGGAAATACCTCTACTGTGTGCAATTTGGAATTTACCACTTGGATATTTAGACCTGAAGTCAACAGTTAATTGTTAAAACGACCACGATAGAATTCCTTAAAATGATAGAAAACATAAACTTTATGTCTTCTGTCGTTTTCCGACTGCAAAGAAAATTGCTGATGCAGTCCTTCACGCCCTGTAGCTCACTCCTCTCCCTAGCCAGAGAGGGCTAAAATGTCAACAAATGTCTTTCGTCGACAAACCTTCCATTATGTTTGAAAAGATTAGCTAGAATTGTTTCTGAGTTGATTGGGGAGTTCAAATAGCGCTGTGATTGTATGACTTTTGGCAATTTATGAGTTAGCACATTGAACAATAACTGTGTTTATTAAACATGGGTTATAACCCATATAAAGCTACCCATCTGCTAAAGGGATATCATATCAAGACATGAACTGTCAAAATAATATGTGAAATTTTCACAGTTTCATTTCTAAAGTATTTTGATGAGACCATATTGATTATAATGGTTTATTGTTGGATTTTGGTGGAACGGGATTTGTTCGGCTAAAAACTTTGTTTGAGTGTCGTTAGAAAGTGTTAACAGAAACGTTGCTACAGTCTGTTTGCACTTAATGAGGCTATACTGAAAATGTTGGCAAAAAATCGATAATCGCTAATCAAATAAAATTTCTGAATTTACCAGGAATTGCTCAAATTATATCAAATATCAGATTCGTACCTGTTTTATTTGAAATGTTAAAATTATTGCAAAGTTTTAAAAAGTTATATCGTGACCCCTTTATAACTTATCGGATCATAATATATTATCGATTTTGATATTATCTGAGGTAATATAATAGCTAATATAATATATTTCAATTGACTCAATATACGTGATTTGCTTACTTTGAACTGTGATATCTCGGTTGTGCAACATAACAAAAAAGAGTTGCGTCTTTTCTTTTCAATCACGAACATTTTAAATATCAATCATCGGGGTGAAAACAGTTTTTGTCGTGGTCAGGATTAGGTGGTCAGCCAGCCAAACCTTGAAAATAGGGTCATGCGATAATTGTCAGATTTTGTCATTTTAGCTGACAATAGACGCGTGTTTGCGTTGCATGTATCATCTTATTTTCATTATTATTTACAAGCAATAAGGCAGAAGTTAACGGCACTTTTTTCATTTCAAAATGGCTACCATATGGCATCAAGAGTAACGTAATTCGTATCTTGTGGAAAACATCTATTCTTTGTCCACACGTCACGATCCCTTGAGGAACACGAAAGAATCGTTACATTTGACATCTTTTCTGGCTAACATTAGACGATCACATTTAAAAGGACTGAATGTCAGAGTAGGGTAGAGTAGGAGATGGAAGCTGTTAGTTGAGTCATTGTTCTTTTTCTGTTTAGCAGTGACAATAAAGAATATCACGTTGAAAGACCAGGAATTCTATTCCTTGTACAGTCACTTCAACTTTGCCACAGTTGTCAAATAATTGTTGCTTTTCGGATTTACTGGTGCGTAGCAGGGTTGTAGCAAGCCGGGGACTCACACCATGGGATGCATGTCTGCCTCGACTTGTGGCATTAGCAGGAAGCTGTCCGGCACTTTGTTTTGCAGCCACACGTCATCAACTCAACACATGCCATCGGTACTACTGGAAGAGTAGTCCAGATTAGATTAGATTAGTCCCCAATCAGTTTCTCGCCATCCGCCGGAGAATGATGGCACGCCCACAGTAATTTGCTCTTGTCAAGTATGACTTGAGAACATTTTCCGTTGGTAGAACATTTTCAGTTTGTTTCTTTCCTTAGGATCATATCCAGCCTGGTTCACTCCGCCTGTGACATCTGGGGCCGAGTACAAGCGACATACAAACTCTTCGACTGCTGCCAGTGATCCATCGCGACCAACCCTGTTTAGAACATGGGAACGTTTACAAAGATTTTCCAACACGTCTTCTTGTCATATTTTGTAAATGATGAGATGATGTCAGAACCCTGTTTATGAAACCCTCACAGGCTATCGCGGACAGGCTGGGACAGTTTCCCTGAGACGTCGTGAACTGGGTAGCATCTTCTGTCACAAAACCTTCCGTCGATCATCAAGACAAGGATTTGTGGAAAAAAGAGCAGAAGGAAAACATCTGAATGTCTGCAATGGACCAAGACCCTCTCATATTTGCACTTTATAGCAGCTAGTCCATGGAGAATAATGCGGGTATCCACCTTTTCGTGATCACAACTTAGACTGGTCAGGGTACCTCTTCTTGTTGATAACGCTTTCCCAATGGAAAGAAAACCTCCACTCACTATGAACTGGCAACCGTCCGGAACTTCAGCATAACGGCCCATCAGGTCATCTGTTAGTTATCATTTTCTGAATAGACTTCTTTGTCTCTTCACACCACTGGCAAAATGTTTCTGCACAATCGCCAAAGCATTTACAGCCAACAGGCTTCTCTAAACCCTGAATAAGACCATATCCATCAATGAGCAAACATGAACCTTTCATAGGGTCGGCCAAACCAGAGAGCGTGGGAGAAGCTAACACAGGTAGATCCACACTCAGAAGGCCAAGTCAATCAGATTTTGTAGTTGAATTCATTGTTCCATATGTCTTTGCCAAGGAAAGGGGGACAAATGTCAGTTTATGTTTCAGAATACTTGACATGTCTACAACTCGCTGTTGCAATGTTGTGCATTGACAATCTTTGCATTAGTCGCCCATGTACTTTAATGACTTTCTTTTCACTTGGACTGGTAATTATCGCAAATTTATAGAGACTGTCGAGTGTTTCTTAGTTCAGATTTTTTATCGAAGAAAAGATCACTTTTCTCAACTAGACGATTTTTAAAGTGCTGGAGTATTCGATTCTTTCCCCGTGACTTTGCGATAAAAATATCTGCCTGGATTTCTCCTTTGGCGACGCCTTTTGTTGTCAAGGCTACCAGATTTCTTTGCTTCAAGTCACCGGTAGTATCCATTTTTTCCTCACAAACAGAGAAAACGCCAAAGCACGTGAACTGCTCCACCTGTTCGGGTGGATGTGGATTTATCATCATCTAAGCTTAGTAGTTTTTTTGGTAGCATCTGATATGACAGTCCTATCTCTCCAGTTGACACCAAATCTGTCACGTACTGAATCCGTGTTGATTATTCCTATGATCCCATTTGAAACCTTGCACAATTTGTTAATCATTCAGTTGCCTGATCAACTAACACTTGGTTGAATCTGGCCTCCGATTTCTTGATTACAGAGTTTCCAGACATGCCTTCACTGAAAACATCCGGGATTGTTGTTTCCAAAGTCAGCATCTCTGCATAGTACACCGGGGACCACCTGGCGTGATTGGTATGGTCGAAGGTACTCCACCAAGATAACATCTTATCAAGTGCTTGGAGATACATTTTCCAGTCCTTCGCATACTAGCTGGTGACTGCCTACAGCTCGATAGTAGGCTTTCCTTTCAAGAACAGCGTTAGGCGAATTTTGCCCCGAGATTACAGCTTCAATCCTGAATGTCTTTAAGGCCACTGTTTTCAAGATGCTGACCGATTGCTCTGAGGAAGTTGAATTGAATATGCAAGTCGCCCATCATAACAATGACATTACTGTATTTGACGAGTTAGCCCATATCGGCTCTTTGATTCTGCTTTCTTTTCACCATGTCTGATTTAGGAATGTCTGCGTCTTTTAAGCCTATAAGTTCATTAACAACCTCTCCAATTCCCGCCTATTCTGTACTCTGTCGCAGCTTGGTTTCTTTTTTTCGTAATTTTTTTCAACGAACAGACATAAATTTCCTATTGAAACAGGTGCCTTTCGCTGGCGCTTTAAAACAGCTACAGGTTATATATTTCAGCGATTCTCATATAGGAGATTTAAACCTACAGAAAGGCAAAAAAAGAAAAAAGTAACAGAAAAGCATTTAATTAAAAGTATGTTTTTTAACCGAGTGTTGTTTTCCATTTACAAATCAGAACCACACAAATTCCACTACCACTGTATCAATGATCCCAGTAAACATAATAAACGATCTACCCAGCAAAAATGTTCCAGTAAGTTCAAATTTTGCATCCCAGGATTAATATACATGAGGTTGTTGAGTGGCGGGTGGGGGGGGGGGGGAGTGGAGGGGAGAACTAAACCAACACAATTACGTACATAATATTTGTACGAAAACATCTGGTCAATTCTCCAACTTTTGGAGAATATATTTGTATTCTTTGGGGACACAAATTAACAATCTTATGTCAACTCTGGGTAGATGAATACAAAAAAACATTGTCAGGAAAATGAGTGAATAGTACTTTTGGCCGCCATTTTTTTTTTTTTGATACTTTAAGATTCAAAGCCAAGCTGACGTCCTCCATAGTGGTGTTATATAGGACCCATGGAACGTGCCTGGGTGGTTAATTTGTTTGTAACAGATTGATGCCATCAAACGACACAATCGCCTTGTGGTGGCTGGCCGACTGTGTACTTGATATTTCTGTGTACATGGTTAATTTGTTTTTCACACATTATCAATATGATGTAATAAGTTGACGTATATATTGGATGACGGAGGACAGTGTTCGGTCTGTGCCTCCAGGACGGGACAGATACATGTAAGCGCCGTTTTATGGTTTCTTCAAAAAACACATTGAACGTCTGAACGCCTCTCTGTGTACAATTGCCGCGGGGAAGCTAGAATTGTAAAGTTACAGAAAATTACTCTTCGTGAAAATATGACATTAAAAATTTGATTGCTTTTGAAATTATTCTTGCTTAATCTTTTCTCTTGTGCTATGTATGTTCTTTCCACAGAAATTCCTGCTGAACAAATGACCGTTCAAGATGAACAGATGCCAGAGTAGACTGAGAAAGTCTTCTTATTATTTCTGAGCAAAGGTGTGAGTGTATAAAATCGGATTTACTAATACACTAAGCAGCAAAAGAAACGCCCGAAAATCCAATTTAACTCTTTCATCTCTGATATTAAACCTTTTTTCAAAAAATAAATGATTAGAAGAAATAAAGTTGGATAAATAAATGTTGGATTTTCGTTTCCTTTCTGTACATTTGCAGTGTACTTTCTGCATTAGTACCACCACAGCATTTTTTTCCGTCTTCCCTCGCTTTCCCTGAAGATCCCCGGTAGAGCTAAATAATTTCCTGTGTACCAATTTCGCGTCGGGTTGCATGACGTTTCGATTTTTGTTTAAATCTGATAGCCTAAGCAGCCATGACGAGTGAGTGGGCGGATGGTAAAGTTTAGTGATCTGTGGGCAGTTTCATTGTGTTGGAGGGGGTCACGTAGTAGAGGATATTACGTCAGTTTACTGAAGAATCTTAGCACAGTTATAGAGATACAATAAAAAAGAGGTACAGAATAGAATGAATGAACTCTTAGGGGTTTTTGTCGTTAGCATTTTTCAGTCACGTGATGACGATGAGACAATAGGTGTGTATGGAGATATTGAGTCTTCTTGTGGTAGCAAGAAACCATTCTCCCAAAGTGTGCCGCCACTGAAGTATAATGCAACCATATATAGTATATAGTATAATGAACCAGACATGACAACCCACCCAGTCATATGATATTGACACCCGGCAAACCAGTCCCGTTTCTTTCCCCTCTCAGTGCTGAGCGCCAAGCGAGGCGGCAACAACCACCCCATTCCGGTTTGATCCCGGGTCTCCCGACTTCGAGGCGGACGCTCTAACCATTAGACTACCGAAGCGGTCTCGTAGCCTACAGAGTAGAGTGTAAAACCAAAGCAGCGACGACAGTGTGATAGCTGGCAAATGGTCACACGTTACAATATGGTTGCTTGTCAATTTACCTCAGTCAGGGTTTTATTCTTCATGTAACTCTTCATGTAAATGCTTAAATATAAGCAAAATGACAGGCCCCCTAACCCCATAAAACATGTAATGATGTTAATTGTACTTTTTAGACGTCACTGGTTTTGAAATACTAGTACTCATACTAGTATTAGTGATGCCTAGTCCACCAGCAGAATCCAGCTTTATGTAGAAATGTCCGTCCTGCTCTTGTCTGGGACAACCCATGTGATAAAAGGGTGCTGTGGTGGTCGACCCAAGGAGTGTAAATGGATAAAGATAAAGATTTTTTTACAATAAATTTCAGTGTTGTTTGTTCACCCTCTTTAACTGCATGAGACAAGATCGTCGCATTTCCAGTTATTCGGCCAGGCCATGATTAAAATAAAGTTTGTTGCTGATACCTGTAGGACTCGAAATTAGCATAGGTCCGCTGGCCCTTGGCTGACGGGCTAGTAATATTGGAAAGATACAAGTCATCTGGCTAGCAAAAATAAACAAGTGTATCTGTTTTGGATAGATTACTAAACTTCTTTCTATTTTGCCAGCTTGTATTTTTTCTGGTCGAGAATGATTTTGTTCAACAAAAATTTTCTGCAAATGGCGTTCTGTGCTACATTACCCACACTATTCACCAGCAGGCGTCACCTGCCCTGGCCGGAAGTGTTACATTAGGCTGGCTCGAAACTTGTGAAGAAAATATGTACGAGTTAGGACCATTAAGCTGTTAACAAGGTACGAGGCTGTCTACTTATGGCCTTCTGGTTTGCCACTGGACAGCTGCTCCTAGATCTGAACTGCACTGGCGGTCCTACTTAGGTACGTCAAAACAACGTGATTTGCAAAGTCTAAATCAAAATTAAATGTGTTGTTAGGGAAAGGTGTAGGAAGTATTTGCAACAAGAGCGTCAGTATGACAAACGTGACAACGAAGGCCACATACGATCATTTCTACACTGAAATGCCGCTGAAAAAAAATGTTAGGCGATGCCGATGTCCGGTATGCTTTGAGTTTCTCCTTGAAAGCTGAATGTAATCTAACACCCCAACTTTATCATTGCCTAAATTGTCATTTGTTTCTGTTTCTAGTAGCACTAAATTAGAACTGTGTACCGCAGTCTTAAGCCAAGTCACGTAGATCACTGCAGGGCTTGTTTTGGCGTCTGCTAGCCCACTCAACTCAGCAGTTTCCAGTGTTGAGCAAAGAAGGACAAAACCCACAAACTTAAAATGTTCTTCCCATCAAATAAGTACAATATTTCTGTATGGTACATTTGGGTTTTTATGAATGAAACACTTACTCTTGACGTGATTTACAAGTGTGCATCAAGTTATATTTGAACAATGTTCTGTCCTGAGTGATCAGAATTGTTCATTTTAAAAAAATGCAAAATTTCCTGCATTCCACATGTACTTTGGTGTAAAAACCGAATTGAAATTTTGGGCTAATGAAATTTGATGAGGGCTAGTAACACCACAAGCCCTACATGGCTAGTGAGCTGTAACCTTTAATTTCGAGCCCTGTAACGTGACTGTCACTAAATTCGGGAAATGTGAGGATTTCTTTCTTCGGGAGACAAACATTGTGGAAGACAAACCACGGTACTGCTCCGATTTACCCGAAATTAGATTCAGTATTACAGGTTTAGTCTCGCCGGAGTCAGAAGAAAATTCTTTTCGTCCACTACGTCCACTACTATATTTGTGATGTAAATCAGCCTTTTTAGGTCATTTTCATACGCCCTTACGCCTAAATATATCATAAGAACGTGAGATTGGTAAAAACCAATACCAAAAATCTCTTTTTATGTTGGTTTAATTCTGATGACGTTAAATATATTTTTTGTATGCAATCACCATGTAAATAGCTTTGGTTATTTTATTCCTGTTATTTAAGAGAAAACTCATTCTAGCTGTGGGTTAGTTATAGTTGCATGGATTTTGTGGATTTTTTTTCAAAGCTTATTACACAAATGTCACAACTCGAAAACAACTACTGCATCTTTCTTTCTGTGTTTGGGTTATATGATAAACCATATATTCAGCAATGAAGAGATATTCGACAAAGATGCAGTGATTTGTGACATTAATCTGTTATTTCATCAAACTACGTTTTATTAATCATCATTATGTTTTACTTAAGTTATTGATAAACACTTTATAATCAATTTTTATACGTCTCATATGCCAAAGCTTTATGGGCTTATTCCACACGACTGCAGTCCAACAGCCATGACAGCTGTTTATCAGGACAGATTACTACAGCTCAAAGTACAAAAGAGGAAAATATCATCGATTAATCTCCATCCTTGGGAACACACACTAAAATTATCATATACAACTTCTAATTAGCTAGCAACGATGGTGCCCTCTATTCGCTGGGAACGAAGCTTAAAAGAAGATAAGGTATTCCACGGGAAGTTTAAAAAGTATGACTTTTTATTTTTGTGACTTTGCACATCGGAGATATCGCAGTTCAAAGTAAACAGAATTGCGCACATTGGTGCAATCGAAAACCTCTACATGTTATCAGTTTTATCAAATTAGACACGAGTTATTCCCATAACCCGAGGACTTAGCCGTTTCCGCTGGCGTTACATTGACTTTGAACCATATGTACGTGGGGTTCGAGTAACGCGACATCGTGTTTCCGATTGCTTTAACTGACTGCTTTTCTTAATTTGCTTGACTCCTTCGTAAGTTTTTGCTTTTTTATGTCATTAATTTCCTTAGTATTCCTTAAAATATTTGAGATTCTTGACCGGGAACATTTATTATGTCTGACGGCTGTTATATGAATGTCTGATTTGACGACTATTTATTTATTTATTTATTTGATTTGTGTTTTACTCCCTACTTAAGAATATTTCACTTATACAACGGCGGTCAGCATTATGGTGGGTGGAAGCCAAGTAGAGCCCGGGGGAAATCCACCTCGGCCGCGGAGTCCTAGGTTTGACGACTAGATTCACACCCAATTAGCACATACCATTGCACTGTCTTGCAGATGGCGTTAATCATGTGGCTAGTAAGTGACTACATAAATCATCCACAACACCTGTCAGACAGAAGGGTTTAATATTTAATTATTAAACTTATGAAAGAAGGGCATTAAGCACAAGTCCCATTGGGCTGTTTTGTTACACTGGACAACCTTCGCTTTTCATAGAGTAATGGATCAAAAAGAGGTGATGGCCTTTTGCAAGGTATTTGAGATCTCCTGCATTTTAGGCAGTGGTTATTTAAGCAAAGAAGTAAAACGCAATACTTTAAATATTTCGCTAAGTTTGCACGACGTCAAAACAATTTGCCACTTTCAAGTTCAATTATTCTGTCTCCATTCTAAAAGCACATATGAAAAGAGCCGCGGAATCCACAAATTCCCTGTCCATGGCCGGTTTTGAACCTCTAGATCACGGTTCGCTCTCTTTGACATGTCTAGTTGAGAGTGTTAGTTTTGTTGAAGACGTCGAGGTTATTAGTAATACTTCATAACAATACGACATGTCAAATGTCACAGTGACATAAGCTGAAAGGAAACGCAAGCCTTATCTAATAGATATGAACGGCTGTAACATTCTATTTTGTTATGATGCATTCGGAAATTGCGTTTCCACACATAAGTAATAGAGCATGTAGGGAGATACCCTTTAGAGTCGCTTAAAGCAACTGGAGATACTTATGAGATTCCCATGATATTATACGATATCGACCATGATGGTTGCGGCTCATCTTTAGACCCACTAATGAACCTTCTGCACCATCATATCAAATCACAATATGAGTGGTTACCGAATCTCTGTGCCAAATTGCAACATGCCGACTTTCATGATCTTCATCATCAAGTGTGTCAGCGCTAACGTGCTGTTTAGTTATATGTAAGTGGTGTCAGCTTACATGTGGTTTTCGTCCTCTTTCCTGCGCCCAGAGTCCACTGCCCCTTGTCTAAATAGACGACTGGGACGGGTTAATTGATGTTCCCTTAGAAAAGTACAAGCAATTTGATCCATCGCTGAAAGTTCGTGTGGCAGACAATATGATATCTACTGCTAATTTTCAGTTTTCCCCAGATGGGTCATCATCATGGTTTTCTTATTAAAGGCCACTTTCAGTGCGGCTGTCTAACTACTTATATGCCGTGTCATCATGGAGGCCGTGTGATAACTATGTATAGGGTTACATGATGCATGCGCTTCTTCACAAACGCTAATATAAAATTATTTGTATTGGTGTCAGAATTATTTACCTGTGGACTTGTACAGAAATGACTCATCTGATAACGAAATCACGAGCTTTCCTTTCCAAAAAAGTGGTACCCATTATACTACTTCAAAATCAGGTGATGCAGTTTAATTTATTTAGCCCATACGAAGGTAAAACGGGAGTCTTTCGAATGAAATGACAACGTTATTGTTTTAAATATGGAGCTGTGTCCCCAAATGATCTTCTTTGCACAAACGTTAAATAATAAGTTAAGTTCTGTGCAAATTTTTTTCTGTTGCACAAATTCCTTCATTTCTAAATCAAGATTTGAAACGTCCTAGAGCTGCATCAAATCGTCCAAAATTATCACTGGGGTGGTTGGCTGGAACATCCGTAATGATAATAAAATTAATACTCAATTACAGCTACTCATACGTCCATATACTATATGTCATAAAATTGTAGAAACAAAAACTGTAGGAAAATAATATTTCTGGGCCGAGTTCTTGCATCATTAATGGACCGAATCCCCGCATTACCTCTCTTAACCAGGAATAAATGTGATCCTAGGGGTTCTCATCTGCCCGTTAGTCCTTGTTGCCATATTTTTAAACTGAGCCTTTTCTCTCTCAGTGCCAATTTCGCTGGAAGTTTACCGGGTTCTATAAAGCAGGTTTCTGTCATCGTGGAGCCAGTGTCTGGCTCTCACTTATTTCCTTTTTAACGTGAAATAATCCCAACAAAAATATGTATTAATAGAATAAACGTAATACAGCAATCTGGCGCTTGGCTCCAAGGTCGAAGGTTCAAAACCCAGATTGGTCCTAGATCTACGTACCTCTGCCTTTGCTAACACTACAGTAGAGCTACAGTACCTTCTATTTAATTTTCTTGGAGTAGTTTCAGAGATCTGCCGCTTCGCACAAAGTTTTGGCGGCCACGCACGTGTTGGTTTCAGTCTAAGCTGGGGTGATGATCTTCGAGATCTGCAGGCTGCTGTAAGGAATAAAGGTGAGGCCGCCGAAATTCTGTACGTTCGCATGAGGCACAAGATAATTGCCTGCGGTACAAGGAGGCATCACTCTAGCACTACTCCAAGAAAGTTAAATAAAACGTTGTATAGCTCTACAGGTAGTGGTATGTAGAGCGATAGATCAGTCCGAACCAGTTTTCAGAACTGGACTTATTTATTTATTTATTTATTTGATTGTTGGTTTACGCCATATACTCAGAACTATTTCTCTTATACGATGGCGGCAAGCATTATGGTGGGAGGAAAAGAGCAGAGTCCGTCGAAACACACGACCATCCGCAAGTTTTGGTAGACCTTCCCACGTCAGATCGGAGAGAAAATCAGTATGAGCTGGACTTGAACTCACAGCAATCGCAATGGTGAGAAGGTCTTGTGCCTTCATCACTAGAAGTTGTACTAATATAAAGTATAATTCTTAATAACGATTACTATTAAGTAAAACCATTTTGAATCCTTTATCCATTATTTTTTATATAATGTGTGAATGTACTGTATTATAACTAGCTCTCCCAATGGTGTTGAAAACTGTATGTTAGAATTCTTTTGTGCTTTTTTGTTTGTTTTAGAAGTGTCATCGAAACAAAAATTAAAGTATTCTAAAAACACTTCAAGACAATATTTTCTTGGGCATAGTGGGAAGAAATATAGTAAAACGAAGCTTGATTGTTTTCATTTAAATGTCACAGCTATAATGTTTTGTTACATTAATGATCATGGCAGAGCTACTTGCCTAGTTCACATACTGTAAACCTCCTTGAAGGGATGTCAAAGAATACACAAAGGAAGGTTCCTGAACTTACTTTCTTATCCACTTTGTCGGTGTCAGATATAATTATCTGTTTGTGCCTCCCAGTGACGTGGTGAAATAATATATGTTTCTCTATTAAATGTAGCAAGGAACAAATGACTTGTTCGGCAAAAGACGTTAGATATAAATCATATCTTCTTATTACATAGTCATACGATTGGACACGTGACTAGCGGATTATTCATAATGTTTTACACCGTACCTAAGAATATTTCACTTATACTACGGCGACCCGCATTATGGTGGGAGGAAACCGGGCAGAGCCCGGGGGAATCCCTCGACCATCCGCAGGTTGGTGGAAGACCTTCCCACGTACGGTTATCAGACGACACAAGAATCAGACAACACCAAACACAACAGCCTAAACCCACCTGTGTGTCTATTTTTGCATTATTCCACAACTGTCACGTGATCATATAGTACAGATAAGAAATAATGTTCCTGCTATGGGTGTCTAACGGCAATTTTACAGTCAAAAAGATGGACGAGGTTATTATTTTAGAGTTATTTAATTTTCTAACCTCGTCAAATTTGTAGACTTTCAGAATTGCCGCTGGGCAACAGAAAAATTATTTCTATTCTGTAACCTTTCTCAAAACGTGTAATGTGGATGATAGTGTTTGAATAGGAAAAAATCGAGTCATATCAACATTTTAACTCCCATACTATGTAGCAGTGGGCGTCCGCTTCGGGGGCGATCAGGGGAGACCATTGCTACTGAGCAAGAGGGGTACCAGCTTTTAATGGTGACTAATTGCACTTCAAACGAGTATGAAATTCATTACAAGTGCCGCAGCGAAATCACTCAGTATATTTTTTTAAGGGTATAACAGTCGTAGGTACCGATCTGGGCGGAGTTGAATCCGGGTCCTGTTTGTAAACTTTGACGATGACACTTTTCTCAATGCGAAATAAACACTGCTGCCAGACATCTTCGAACGAGCGTTTTGCACGAGCAAAATGGAGTAAAACATGAGATTTATATAAATAATCTTTGGTCGTCTTCTTTGTAATTGTAGTTTATAATTCTTTATTTGTTTATTGAGGATTTCCCACAGCTCTATAACAACGAGGGGATCTCCTCAACATAAAATTGATGTATATACATAAAATAACATAGACAACAAAGAGAACAAATGACATGTACATGCACAGAATTAAGTGATGCGAACAAAGAAAGGTCAAAATCAAATGATATTTCTGCTGGGCTTGGATGGTGAATCTATTGGACATGATTATAAACTTATGTACAGATTTTAAGATCAATTGATTATTATTCACGCTTAGTTCAGGTGGACCAAATAAGAGTATAGTACAAATGTGTTTAGAACAACTAATCAAAATACAGAAGAGAGAACCCCAGCAGATATATTTCTAAGATGATTTTTAGCATGTGCTTTCTATGAGTGGCATATGTTTACATTTACTACATGAAGAGCGCTCAGTTCCATTCTCATTCTACAGAGCACAATAGAGGGAAAGGTGTCAAATGAATTATACACATATGTTAGATCACGGTTAATATTGTCTTGAGAGTACAACAAAGTCTTAACTGTTTCCAATGAAGAGTTTTGGATATGAACAAGCAATGAATTCCATTCTTTGGTAGTCTTGGGAAAGAAGGATGAAGAGAAAATCTGAGAAAATCTGAGAAAATCTGGCACTTAAATAATCGAAAGTGATGTGTATTTCTAAGATTGTAGGCATTTGTATCGCTGTTATATCTGATGATTTTATAAAAAAAAAAACAGAATGGGCTTGGATCTACGCCGACTGTATAAGGGTTCCCATTTTTGTTGATTTAAAAGTGATTTAAATGAAGTTCGACGTAAGCCCCCTGTACATAACAATGCTGCTCGGCGTTGGACATTTCCCAATGAGTCGGATATTGAAACGCTGCGGTTGTCAAATAGAAAATCTCCATATTCAATAGAAGACCTTATCAATCCAAAGTACAGTGTGATCATTTACTTTCTAGTAAGTGTTCGCATGGTCCGACTAATCATACTCAATTTCATATTACTTTTCTTTCCTATAACTCTTACATGCTCATTCCTTTTACCATTGTGTTGCAGAATAATTCCGAGATGTTTACGGGACGGAACGCTCTTCACCTCTACGCCATCTAAATACAATCTCGGATGCAAGGGATTATTTATCAATGATATTAAGAGATAAACAGTTTTGGTAGCATTAAATGACACAAGCCATTGACTAGCCCAGTTGGATAGACGTTCAAGATCACGATTATGTTTAGCCTCAGATGTTGCTAAATGTAAAATTTCTTCAGACAAGGATATGTCATCTGCAAATATGTTAATATTACATTCAATATCCATACTAATATCATTGACAAAAATCAAGAAGAGAAATGGACCCAATACAGAGCCTTGTGGGACACTAGTGTATATTGGATAAGTTTCAGATACTGTGCCGTTAAGACAAACCTTGATTTTTCTGTCACACAAATAATCTTTTAACCACTCAAGTAGAGGGTTTTCAATACCTAACTGCTCTGACTTAAACAGGAGACCATCATGCCAGGCTTTATCAAATGCCTTACTGACATCTAAAAATAGTAAACAGGTGTCATGTCCACTGTCAAGACTTTTGTATTTGTCATGAACAATTTTTGTAAGCTGGCGTACAGTCAATTCCCCACGTTTGGATCCAGAGTTCTGTGGTGTAAGAGGATTATTTGACATACAATACTCATACAGATGTTTATACATTACTTTCTCCAAGACCTTAGGAAGAGAGGGTTGAAGGGGCGATAATTAGAAACATCATGTCTTTCTTCTTTTTAAATACAGGGCAGACTTGAGAGAGCTTTCATGCTGCTGAAAAGACAGCTGTCCGTAAGGAATAATTAAAAGATTCGTTTCGGAAGCCGCAATACAATCAGCAGAATTTTTAAGCATGAAGTTGTTTATACCAACAGTACCTGAGGCTTTCCGTGTATTCAGAGTCTCAAGGAAATGTTTAATCTCATTTTCAAAGGTTTGTATACAACTGAGACGTGATTCTGTAACATATGTAAAAGGTGGTAAGACAGGTAGTATGTGGTGAGGGGCCGACTAAGATGTGAAAAATTTACAGAATTCACTCGCCTTTTCAACGCTATTTGACACGTTTTTGCCAATGACAGCAAGAGGAGGAATAGGCGGTTTTGCTTTCGATCCTAGTAGAGATTTCATTATCGACCAGTATGTTTTTGTATCCAGCTGGGGGTTGGAGAGTTTACCTTTTAAACATGTGGAGTAACGCAGTATTGCTTGACGTTTAGCATTATTGGCCTGCCTTCTTGATATATAATGTCGAAACTTATCCCCATCGGACTTAGACCGTTTGTATTTTTTGAAACAACGATTCCTCACTCGTATCTTGTACCGAACATCGTTGGTCATCCAAGGCTTGTCACGTGGTCTAATAGTGACTTTCTCATTCGGAATACATTCATTGCAACATGACTAACAAACATGTTCCTGACAAATCATTTGTCATTAACATGAGAGAAAATATTACTAACGGCATCAAATGGTGTAACAGAGAGAAGATTGCGCAGAACATACCAAACGGCACATTTGAAGTCCCACACATGACTTACAAAAGTCTTTGGTTTATCGTTACATAAGATATTTATAGTACAATAAATAGTACAATAGTCGAGATAAACCATTGGTGGGGCAACTCCGTAGTCAATTACATAACCAATACAATCCGTTATAAACAAGTCCAATACATAACCAGCATCATCAGTATATCGAGTGGGTTCATTAATTAGTTGAAAAAGATTTTTCCCAGCTACCATGTCATAAAGGCTCATTTTCAATTCGCCCATATCGTGGTATTTTTCCCAGTGTAAACATCTTCATTAAAATCACCCATTGTATGTAATACCCAAACCGTTGAGGGTTATAGAATGCTCAGTTTTTATCACAAAATGATGAGCGGGTCATTGTTGAGTGGTTAATTAAGCTGCCTTTAAAACACACAGGTGCGAGATTTAAGGTATGACATTATATAAAAGAAATACATAACAATTAGGTATCCTTATTTTAACACGTGACATACACATAATACTGTGCTTTTATTTTTCGATGACAATCACTTTTGTCACCAAATAGCTACAGTGGTAAATGCGCCTGGATGATGCGAATATAAATTATAAATTTGTGATTCCACCTCCAAAAATAACTGTTTAAAAAAAATATGACTTAGTTTGTAAAGGCACCACATCAAGACGACAGATCAACATTACTGTGCAGTACTCTGTAGGCCTGACTGGTTAATGGCTTATCATGGCACTCCGGCTTCCCCAACGACGGTCGTAAATATACATTTGCAAGAGAGCTAACTAGTAGAAGAGCATTTTGCTAGTTTCCACAGACTAATGCTAGTTTGTTGATTAGCCAAGAGTTTGAATTAAGTGTCACACATAGACACCTGGACAAGAAAAAGGATTTCTACAAGCAGGTGCTCTGATTTCGTCTGACTGACGATTCACATGTGAATTGTTTTGAAGAACAACACAAAAAAGGTATGCTTGGACAGAGAAAGTCAGTCGAGAAAAATCAGCGAAATGATGTGCGGTTTCTCAAGATCTGATGTTAAATCACATCTTTCCGGTTGAAGTTTAATAGAGACTAAATGTAGGTCTAATATGCAGTTCTGGAGGTTAGGGTTCACTGACTTATTCGCCATAAACATCTACGGCCTAGGTCTAATTACGGTAGTAAATCTTACACCGCGATCTGCACGCGCTCTTACCGACCACCTGCGGGTATAGACAAGATAATAAATAGATGGGAATAGTGTTATAAATGATGACAAGGACGAAACAAGACAGAGAGTTATTTATTCAACAACCAGAAGACCACTAATCTTGCAGAAAACAAAATTTATAACGATGTACGCTAACCCTCAGTGGACAATAAGGGTAATTTTCCTTAAATACGACCTGTTGACGACTACAATGCGGCTCTTCTCATCGACCACTTACGTGTAGGTGCTATCATTTGATAAACAAAATACAACGATTCCTATAAACTGATGGATTAAATACAATGTTGTTAAGGAAATTCCTACAAACGGTAATGAGCTTCCGGTTAAATATTTCCCAAACTTCTGTGTACTGACCCAAATTAAGTTCATTATCATCTCAGTCAATAAAAAAGGTCAGATTAAACCCTTCCGCAGAAACAACACATGATATCAACACCTAAGATGGAAAACAGGAGAATGAAGACGGAAAAACAAGGCGGAAGCAAGCGAAGGAGAAGATCTAGCAGAAGAAGAATGAAAGCAAGAAAAGAAGAATACGGAGAAGGAGAACCAAGAGAAGACAACAGATAAAACGGGAGATCAAAAAAAAAAAAACGTGAACAAGGAGAGAGAATCAGGGGAGATACAAATTCAAAATAAACTGGACACTGAGGGCTGAAGAGACTATGCAAAAAGAGGTACATATAGGAGCACTGACAGCTCAAGGAACTGGGTATATATAGGACAAGAGCACTGACAGCTAAAGGAACTGGGCAAACAGAGCTATATAGAGAACAAGAGCACTGAGAGCCAAAGGAACTGGGCAAAAAGAGGTATATAGAGGACAAGAGTACTGAGAGCTGAAGGAACTGCACAATAAGAGGTATAAATAGGACAAGAGCACTGGGAGCTAAAGGACAGGGCAAACAGTGGTATATAGAGGGCAAGAGCACTGAGCTAAAAGAACAGGGCAAAAAAGAAGAGGTATATATAGAGCCTGGGATTAATAGAGGCGGCGGCATATGAAACTCCACTTCCTGAGCCCACTATGTTATGCTCGCTATTGCTATAGCACTTGCTCTGGCGCCACAATGTCTGATTACCGAGCGGCAAGTCGGGACATGTCTAGATTGCTTCGGGAACTATCGACGGCTGTCGGAGAGAGCCGATGTCATCTCTGACAGACCTGTTGAATGTATAATAAAGCGCTTGCGAGCCCAAAGTTATGGTCAAAACGCCCGCCGCTGTTCGCTTCTTCACGTACATGGATAAGTATGACTGCCCGACACCAACAGATATTTGTGTAGAATTATACGCGTATTCTGCAAGACGGCTCAGAATCTAGAGACCACGTGATTCCTTAGTAACAGACGACGTGTTTGAAGACATACATGTATTCGTTCCTCTAGGGTCAAAGCCTAGGAAAATACCTATATTTACATTGCAGTCAGCGATAGCGTATTCGTTGGACTTCTGTAAATTTCATGTTTTTCAGATAGTCTGAGTGTTTCTGTAACGCTTAGGCAATATTTTTTGTTCTACCAGAGCTTACAGAGTTGTATGTCCGTCCGATGTCCATTAGTGGAATGGTGGAAAGCACCGTTTTCTTATTTATAAAAGCAAAGCAAAGACACTCGCAAAACTTCATTTGAGGCATTCACTTTTTCTTATTTTTTTTCCTTTTAATCTTTGAGCCAAACCTGAGGAACAAATCACCAAGGAATCCGTCATCATTGCTCTCATGTATTATTAATCCGTCTTCCCACATCCGCCGTTGTGACTTTGACACATAGATGTAGAAGCCATTCTCTATGTGACACTGGTTGCTTAATCTCCCATCGTTAATCGGCTTTCCGGACTCCCTGTTTTGACTCAGAAATATAGGAGTGAAACCCAACATTAAAGACAATAAAACATATCGTATAAGAATCAAAATCATATTTTGTTTCAGATGTGTAAAAAAACTGTGTATACAGAATTTATTTTACAACTAATACACATGTAAGAGTTATATAAACCATGTTAATTTTCAATTTTACATTTCGCGATGTCCAATATCATAAGATTAAATGGTAAGTATAATGCAAATTTTAAAAATTGTTTGCATGCTTTGTACTCGACGAAGGCCTTTATGCATAACCTATTCGTTATCATTTATTGAATATGTCTGTGTTGATTTTCATGAAATAAATCCTAGTGTTCATCATTGTAAAAATCTTGCTGCCGTCATCTTCACAGTCATTGGCTGTTGTGTTTGTGGTGCTGAAGAATATTTTACTTATGACGATGATTTGAAAAAAAATTTAAGTGTGAGTGGAGGATGAACCGGATTATAGAAAGAAGATGGCACATAAAAAAGAAATCTCCATTGAGATGTCTTAAGAGTTGTCGTCATTTCAGTAAACTAGAGAATTTATTTCTCTTCATTTCTTTTAATAAGAATTCACTCTCTAATGTACCCGGTGAACAGGAACGGCATCTGATTCGAGTTCGACTCTAGAAAGAGAAAAAAACATTATTTTTATAATGACAGTTTACAATAACAGAGGGCTTACATGTTAAATCAGCATTTAAACTCCAATCTATTGTGCACAAATTTTAATTTGCAACGAATGCGGCTCACGAAGACAAAAACTCATTTACATGGCAATGATCGTCCATGCTATCAGATTTTAGTCCCTGGGCGTTTTGACTGAATTTTGGAAGAGTCGTCTTGTATGGGTGGGTTGTTGAACGAATTGACCCGCTAGCAATGCAATTTTTAAGTGTGATTTCCATAGCGATTTCTCAATTTGTGTTGAAGGTAGCTCTACCAATCTTCAATGGTACGTGCACAATGATGTAACGAAAGGACTACAAGCGTCAAATGCAAAAACAAAACAAAATCTCAGTTTTCTTTCAAATTTTATAGCACAATGGTGAAAACTAAAATCACAAGGGCAAACATGAAAATCCTACTTCTTAGCTATTTGCAACAACCGAAGAAATGCAGTAAATTGTGTAATACGAAGATATACATATAGGTAAATTGCTTGAAATCACGTTGAGGAAAATGTTCAGGCTTGGGGTGGACTGATGTTTCTTTGAATAGAACGAAAAAATGTGCCCTCTGCCGGTGCAAGCGGACATTCGCGAAGACGCCATATTACCGACACTCTCGGTCGTACAATAAGAAATGAACAATTAATTTCAGCGTTGATATCCTGTCAAAGTTCAAGTCAGTTAAATTTGTATGTCGGAAAAACATTCTATACTGACCTTAGGGACCATTTTTAGAATCTGTCTTTTATATTTTGGCGTATTTTGACCCTTCTACAGCGTTGTCTTCTTCATCTGTTTGCTAGCTGTTGAGTTAATCTCCTAAAATCTCGGACAGCCGCGTGATCAAGTGAAGCGAGGAAATGAGTCTCAAGCCTGACTGAGCGAGAACAATGGAGCTTCGTATCCCTCCGTCTATCTAAAATCCCAGACAGGACAAGAGCGCTGAGAACTACAGGAACTGGGCAATGAGAGGGATATATAGGACAATAACACTATATATATATATATTATATATATATATTAATATTGTAATAATAATATTGTGATATATTACAATATTGTATTAAAATGAACGCCTATTTTTCGCTTCCCTATACACGCGATTCCTTGACTGCGTTCGATTCCTTGTATGACAGTGAGTTCGACCAAGTTCGACAGAGTTAGAAGTTAGTCTTGGCTGGATCGTCCAATGGAGTTTTTCTCACTCCGATTGGCCACGATATGTGCTGTACTCTGGCACTTCATTAACGGGTCGTTCCGGGTTACATGTAATTGCACTGATTGCTTTTGCCACCCCCAAAGTGTCGAACACCTTTCATCCTATCATTTAAAAGTCTGACATGATACACTCTGGACAACACCGAATAAAGTTCAGAAAAGTAAGACTGCAGACTACTGAATGGATGAGTGTCTGTGTAATAGTTGCATGTCTACTTTGCAAAGTGGTTAACAATGTTTTATTACCTAATGTAGGAAATGTTCGAATTTACCTTTCTAACATGTATTGTATGGGTAAATATGGGTTTCACCTGTACCTTGTGTGTAATTGTTATTTAATTAACTTTGGACTGTAAACAAGCAATCTCTAAGTGTCAGTTATTACCTGTTGTCCTAATATGTTTTCTAAAAATGATTAAAAAGATATCAACTGAATGTTTTGTGTATGTCAAACTGTACACTTTTGGGATATAGTGTCACCAGACTAGGTGAACAGCATTGGTTGACACTATTCACGTTCCTTACTGAAATGCCCTTTTCAGTAAAAACGCTCCACATTCTGTCCACGATATAAATAAAATACTATCGAGGAGTCGTAAAGCCACAAGAACTCCTTCATTCAAAACCCCATTTCACAGTCAATATCCTCACCGTAGCCACACAACTAAGTCTGTTATCTTGTCTTTGGTGGCCTACGCATCGTCTTGGTTTATTAATCTGAACTGACGCCTGTGGAATAGTGTATTACGTGTGTGCAGTCAACACTACAAAATAAACTGTCAAAGTGTTCGATCAGTCGTGTAGGCTAATACCGAAAATCCTGGGTCCTTGAAATTGTCGGATACCCAACATCTTGAATTATTACGGGGTAGGAGGCTTTAGATTAGTTGTCGAACTGACCAGGTTGATCGTTGACACAACATATGGTACAGCGCTAGTCTCTGTTATATTTCGGGTAAAATTAGATTGCGGGAACTTTTCTTTTTGTTTCATGCATCTATCAATACATAGAATCCTGCTGTAGGCTCGCCTGAAACCTCGGTTGAAAACGCCATACAGGATACAGTTGAGGCTGGAGTTGACATGCGCAATGAGGATTGAAAACGAATGGGGCTCCATTGGGAAGGTGTCATTTACGTCAGAGACGACGATGATGGCGTAAGGCGTCCAGCACAGGCAAAAACAGACAAATATCGCGAACAGCGTTTTGGCGAGCTTCATTGACTCGGCCCTCTCTTTTCCCGCCTTCGTGGCTGGCCGGTTAGCTGTCATGGCAATCTTTCGTTTGGCTTGGTGGGCGAAGATGAAAATCTTGGTGTAACAGGCGGCGATTATAACTAACGGTGTACACACGCCGAAAAACACAAAGAAGAGGTTGTAGCCGTAGTGAGCAGTTCTATCCCAGAGGCATGTGAGAGTCTTTCGGTCATAACCATGCCCGCCGAATCCGAAAAAATTGGGCATCTCCAAGAGAAAACTGACGATCCATAGAGCGATGAGCATCAGCGCGCCTTTACATGGTGTGTACAGCTTCGGATAAAGATCCTTGTGACAGATATGGATGTAGCGGTTGATACTGATACAGCCGATGCTGAGAAGGGAACAATAACAGGCTGTCAGGCAGAAACTGGCAACGAACTCACACAAACCGGGTCGATCCAGGAAGTATTGCTCTCCGTCCAGTACACCTGAAAAGAGACGGGAAGTTGAAGTCGTGATGGAAACTAACACGGCGGAATTTATAGACCAATCACCAATAAAGCCAGAGAACTAAATTCACTCTAAGGTAAACTATGAGGTCATTTTGCATCAATTCTTAAACTCGTGGCCTTGACCTCATTAAAACGTGATGCACACTTTTTTATTACTTTATTTTCGATAAAGGTAAAGAGGCATTCATACGACAAATTACTTGACTTGTCAAATTTTTGCGTTCATACTGCAAAATAAACCGAAAAAAATTAATCCCTGCCCACGTAGGACTACTTTTTCAAAGAATACCACTCGAAGAGATTAAAGCCACGTAAGTAATAAACAAATCACTGTAAATATATCTGCTTTCGTTTATATTCACATTCAGGAGCATCAGTAGACATTCTGTGGGTAATTTAGAAGGAATTAAGACTTGAAACAGTAGGCCTAGTGTACACCTCATTGTGAGTTTGAACACACGGTGACGAGGACAATGACAGAAAATGCCGAGACAATGGGTGCATGTGATATGCATGGCAGAGTGATGCCGCTAATCAAGCCAGTTCGATCAAAATCACCTTTCAACTGATGTGTAAAACACACACTGTTGTTCTAAAAATATGAAAGTCCTTTTAGAGCAATTGTGTCATTAACAAATGAATTAGAAAGTATTCCCCTGAGCTCATGGAGCATGGTTGAAATGGGTACAAACACAAGGTATAATGCATAAACACGCGTCTGCTATTGTAAACGCTACATCTCCATTATTACGGCACCAACTGACATCATACTTGGTACATTAATAATACTTAATGCGGGCTATCACGTGATGTCAATAATACCCGAATCTGACACAAGGGAGCGCATCTGTAAATAGGAGTCTGAACAGCAGTCTGGCCCATATCTCCATTAATACTGCACCTACAGACATCACACTTGGTACATTAATGACACTTAATGCGTGCTATCACGTGATACATATAATTCCCGTATACACTAATCAAATAAATAAATAAATAAATATAATATGAAAGCATTTACCTATAAATAATGTGGTAAAAACGAATTAAGCGACATAAATATGATACTGAATGGTAAATGATTTCATTTCACTGTTTAAAGACATTACGACGTTACTATAGAAACTGAAATATTGTATCGCTACAGACGCTGGTGTACAATCAATGTTTGAGTTAACAGTTGCTCAAGTTTCTGCCTCACACTAGAGACACCTCATCGGATGTCAAAAAATATTCGGCTTTCCCACCGGCCATTCACTGTTTAAACTGTTATCACGACCTTATCCAGTTCTATATCCTGCATGCCTTAAGCTATTTTTATAATACTGGAAAGGCTAGATCATATCCCTGGATTTAAAGGGTACTACCTGTTCTCCAGACATCATATGTCTTATCTGGACTTGTACATCTTATCTGGATATATATATTTGTACAAAGGTTTCCTGTCACACCAACTTTACGACAATGCATCCAAGGGGGATATTTTCAATTTTGACAGAGTATTTTTTTTACTTGGATAGAAATATACCAAAGGTCCCTGAACATGTGCGTGTCCCACCTTACAACATTTGTGAGATCCTATGTGCTATGTGCCGATTTTAATCAACGTGACAAGTTATTACTGCAAGAATAGGTGTGTCCGGGTATTCCATAAAACGCCGTCATCCTATCTTTTTTAAATGTTACAATTAATATAAGTTTCTTGGAATAAATATGAACAGGGATTCCAGAATCTCTCAAGGATGCTAGGCAGGCACCTGGGTTAACTATGTCTAATTCAGCTTAACCGAGGAGCATAGTTTGTATATTGCACGTGTTGATTATAGACAGCCATTTTGACTATATAAACAATCAAATCGCTACTAAATATATTTTTGGATTATCCACAACTTATAAACCAAAATACAGTTTGTTACGAACATTTACCCCCTCCCCACCACCCCGCAATGTACGTGACTAATCTTGACGAATGACTAACTTTGAATGTACTGTGTGTAAGTTTAAATGAATGAAGCCATACCTATAATGCTGAAAGGGTTAACAATCCCGCTAACACAGATATCCGCCAGGGCCAAATTCACTATAAAGTAATTCGCCACCGTCCTCAGCTCCTGCAAGAACATATCAAATATCCAATGAAGAGCAAATATTCCACTTTTCATTCAACGTGGTTCCAAGCTGTATGTCAAGGTAGGTGTGTATGCATACATACGTATTCTTTGGTTTTTATATAGTCCTTAGCAATTTCAGTCATATGACGACGAGGAGTAATATACTGTGTATTTTTGTGGCAGGGCCAATGTCTGCCTTGTGGACCTTAATCGTGGTCCTTTGTCAGGGAATTATCCTGACCGTATCTCCCAACGCTCTCGCACTACATCAAGCGATCGACGGAATTCCTAGAGCCGGTTTCGCTCTCTCACATATATTGAAGACAACTTGTCTTGCACCAACTGGTGTACTCGTGTGCATCACAATTGGGAAAGCTCATCAGTAAGTTGAGTCTGTTGTTTACGCCGCTCCGATAGCCCACCAAACTGCTCCAGACATTGGTACCCGTCACATTGCTTTGACACGACCCTCTTAACCAGCCCTATTTCCTTCCTCTAATCTTTCAGTGCTGAGCACTAAGCATCAACAAATACCATTTTTTAAAATCTTTGGTATGATCTGATTTGGGTTTTATCCCAAACCCAGGTCGCTCCAACCACTATGCCACCGTAGCGGTTATGTTTGGTGTTAGAGGCAATAGGATACATTTTCCCGCACAATGGCCACTCGGCTTCCAGTAGGATTGACCATTAATTTCTTGTAGTACATATTCAGCTTTCCCATTTAGCATCATTGAAAGGCAAGAATATACAATACACTACACAGCTTAAAGCCGTATTACATTTGCTGCAGAGCAGGTTCCCTTTTGAAATGCAGAGCCATTTGCATGATACATGAAATCAACTGCTGTCTGAATTTAGGTTATTCTACTTCCGTCGTTGTATACTCACAAACAGAGAACACAGCCAGAGCGCTTTTTAACACAATGGAGAGTAAAGTTTCAGATATCTGCATTGTTAACCATCTTTATCTGAGCATTCTGAGGAATCCTTGAGTAAATTATGAATAAGTAACGGCGTGAAGGAGATACCGCTTGCTCAAAGTTTGCTGTACCGGCCGTGTTATAACAATAGAGCACGGAACATTGTGATGGGTAGGTTTGTTGAAGTTTTACTGAAGCTCAAGTTTATTTTTAGGCATCTTTATCTGAGCATTCTGAGGAATCCTTGGATAAATTATGAATAACTAATAATGTGAATGATTTACCGCTAGCTCAAAGTTTGCTGTACCGTTCCTGTTATAATTATAGAGCACGGAACATTGTGGTTTTACAACAGCCTGTTGCAAGACATCTTCACCAAAGCATTCTAAAGAATCCTCACCCACACTGTAAATAAATAACGAAGTGAATAATTTACAGGTATGGCTAAAAGTTTGATGACAATGTAGCGAGTTGACGAGGAAGCAAGATATAGCAAGGTAGCAAGGTAGCCGTTAACGAGTTTGCGATTCACCGATGTAACGACGCAACGAGTCAGCGAGGCAGACAGGTAGCGAGGTAGCGAGGCAAAGAGGTAGTGAGGCAACGAGACAGTGAGGCAGACGGGTAGTGAGGTAGCGAGGCAACGAGGCAGCGATGTAATCAACGAGGTAGCGAGGAATCGAGGCAGCGAGGCAAAGAGGCATCGAGGTAGCAAGACACACCGGTAGTAGAGGTAGCGAAACAGCGAGGAGACGATGATGGAAACGAGAGAGAATGTATAGTAAAATTTCCTGATGTGCGATGAATACAGATTTTATCTTTTCTGTTCTTTTTCACTTTGTACATACACAAACCGCTAGCAAAATATCACAGTGATGCCTGTGTAAATCAATGCTGTACACGTTCCCTACGTCTAACTAGCACAAATTTGGTAACATATATCGATGATTCGCTGATATTTGAGGAAGAGGAATATGACAAACAACCCACTAATGTCTAAAAAGCCCCCTTTGTTTACTCAATGTCTAACTGACCAACTTAATTCGCATTTAAAACATGGCTTTACGTGTCTTGGAGAATTTATACAATGGAGCCCAGAATCCATTCGCGTAAATCAACATACAGTTGATAACGAATAAGCGAAATAGTACGGTTTCATAAATGGAATAATAAATGAATTCTATACGTTCAGGCATAATTATAATCGGAGTTATGCTGAGTTCGATACACCAATCCTATTATTATATGGTATAAAGATGCTGCTAGGCAGGCATCACTGGTGTCGAGTATCTGAAATTATCTCCTGCTCGTTCTGCTGTGAGGTTTGTCACAAATGTGGTGAGGTATGGCGATTTGTCCTTGCCTCATCAGTTTCCTCACCCAATAAGGAAGCAGGATGTAGATCAGGAAGAAAGGTGCGCGTAGTGGACCTTAATCGCGGTCCTTTGTCAGGAATTATCCTGACTGTATCATCAAGCGATCGACGGAATTCCTAGAGCCAATTTCGCTGTCACATGTTGAAGACAACTTGTCTTGTACCAGCTGGTGTACCCGTGTGCGTCACACTTCGGAAAGCTCATCAGTAAGTTGAATCTGTGGTTTCTCTACCGTAAAACTGACTTTCCTGAGTGTGGCGTAAAACAACAATCAAACAACCAATCTCCCACCCATAAACGTAAAGTGTCAATTATATTACGCTATAATAACAGAATGCATCCCAATATCATTCGGACAACAGACTTTCTGTTGAAATTAACAGATTATGCTTTTGCGTGTGGCTTCTTTGAGAAACAGCACCCTGCAGTTTGAGTTGGCGAAAGGCAGTTTGATTGATTGACTGATTAATGGCTTGGTCGGTTGGTGTCTAACTCAAGAATGTTCCACCTATACAACAGAGGTTAGTGGTATCTGTGAAGGAAAGCGGAGAAAACCACAGGTCTGTGTCAAGCATTTGACAAACTATGTGACGAACAGATTTTTAACACATAGATTGAGTTCAAGTGTGCATGCTTTATAGATGGAATGCAATTTGTCTTAGGTAAGATCACCTTAACGACAATATGATCGGTGTCGACCGATAATTGTCAACAAACCTCCCGAACTCAGTGGAGGCAGACAACTTCAAAATTATACGGGAATATAATAAAATCTATTATCCAGCAATCTTCTACTTTTGGACTTTTGTCCAACATTGCTTTTGTCGTTATTATGTTTAAAGTCTGAAATTTTCGTTACAAACTCGCATAAATTCTTCGCGTAGCCGGACACTTACCTTCGTACGGAAAACGGCGTTGATGACTAAAATGTTGCCAAAGGTTCCGGATATCGTTGCCACAAACATTATAATAAGCAAACTGACTTCTGTGCCTGGCATTTTGAAGACTTCATTTAGCTGGATTCGCCCTGACGTATTTTGACTGTTGTTTCCCTCCATGCTGAGACTCAATGATTTGCGACACTGTTTGAAAGTATCGGACCAGTGCCGTCCTATCCAAGCTCAAATGTTCTGGTCTTGAACATTGCTTTTTACAGTTCTAATGATTTCCATTAATGGCACCTTTTCGGACTGCTGATTCGTTGACACAAAGCAACCAATATTTACGTAAGGCCTGTACAGTATTGTAGATAAAAACACTGACATAGATTTTAGGAGTTTATACATTCCACGCCCCTAATTAGTAGCCACACCGTTTGAATTGACAGTCTGCCGAGCTCAAACGAAGGAAAAGATCGGAAGCGCCATCTGAAATTTGAAACTCAGCCACCCACTCATATACTATATAGCGTTCACTAGATAGCCTGTTGGTCGACATGACGCTGTATCCTGTTGTATCTCATTGCTCCTCTGACGAGGGTCAAAAGGATTCAAAAATTTGTCACTCTATATCATAAGTTGTCTATATCATCGATGGTAATTAATCGATGTATGGATTCAGTTTTTGTGCCTTTACTGTTGTTTCCAGAACAATACTAATATCGCAAAATGGGCAGGAGCTTGGCAAATCCCAATTTTTCATTTTGTACCCTTTTCTTAAGTGTTTTCTTTACAGTAGGCAGTTGACAACAGCAGTTTAAGAGATGAATGACATCAATTTGCTAATGTAAGATGTATGATAAATGTTTCCATGGCAAATGTTGAGAATTAATAAACGTCATTTACAAGTGGATTTAGTTTCCAAGGAACCATTGATCAAGCTTTTATACATGAAAGAGTTTACCATACAGCAAACGTTTTCTGTTTCGCGACGTTGCCCTTTTTTATAAAAAGATCAATAGCCTTGAAGAAGTCTGCGCTCTTTCAATAAACCAAATAGAAATAGAAAGCCTGAAAGTATGTGCAAGACTGTGTTTAAAGACTAGACGTAGATATGACATTACTAAAGATTGTAATCAATTCTGCACAACGGTGAATTGTCATCGTAAGAACACCGGTGGAAACATGGAGTCAACTCACGCATTCGGTTTAGAGGATGGCAGTCTACCGTCAGTGCTGGAGAACCCAAAGTCCTCCTGGCGCTTTGACATTCCACAAACAAAATTAACTCTGGTGTCTGGAATTATAATTTAACGCATAGTGAAGGGTAAAAATCAACAGAAGGACGGCAAAAATACTGCAAACTATTAGCTTACACCAATTAACCTAATAGTAAACATTCAGGAAAACTGATGTTTATAACACAAGTCTTTTTAAAATGTATTCCATTTTTCTTGATGTAGCACACATATTAATAAATTTCTAACTGAAAGACATGTAAACTTTACGGTCTATGGAAAAATTATCTGGATGAGATGTGATTCTCTACCTATTGGCTGTTGCATAGTTGTATTCTCTTTAATACCTTTACCCTGTTGACCATATTTTAGACTCGCCGCCGTTGAATAAGTATGGAAGCCGATAGAGGACATCTCTACAGGACATGCGGCGTAAAACACAGATGAAATAAATATATTCTGGATCCCAATACTACATAGTAGTCAACCTTTTTTATATTGGGTTAGGTAAAATCTCAAGAAAATCAAGATAAAATGCTACAACAGGCACGTCTTTCTGCCGATCACAAACTTCCGGGAATAGTTAGTTTGTGGTTCAGTACATAATTTGTTGATTGTTTTTCTAAGAATGTTTCACTTATAGGATGTCAAACAGCATTATGGATGAAGGAAACCAGATAAAGCGCGCTGGAAACTCAAAGCCATGCCCAAGTTGCTGCAACACCTTCCCACATACGACCGGAGAGGAAGCCGGCATCGTCTGGACTCCAACTCAAAGCGACTTCATTGCTGAAAGGCTCCTGGGGCAATGTGCTGTGTCAGCACTCAAACCACTCGGCCACGGAGGCCCCGGTTTAGTCAGTAAAATATCTGGTCTAGCGTTAACACTGGAAATGTGACAGTATACAGTGCATCCAGTTTTTCTCCAAAGTAAAATCATAAAGTAGTTTTAGCTAAATTATAATAGTAAAATCGCATTCTCCTAAATACACAACACTGGTAAAATTAATTTACATATGAAAAAACCTCGTATTTTATTGTCTCCTCAAATAATGAATGCAACATGTTCACAATTTCATCTCATGTCTGTTGAGAACAAATAGATGTTTTAGTGAAAGAAAACAGCATTGTTCTTACAGCTTTAGTATGATTTTGGGAATGTCAACGGCTGCAGCAAGAAAGTAATACCACTATTACTTGAGTGCCGCCAAACATCATTAGTTTTACTTACAACATGCCGGCAATCATTCGCAAATCACGTTAAACCATATTCCTATATAGTAGTTTCAATGGTATGAATTAAAGTATTATTGCTACATGGCAACGTAATTTCAAGTTCAAGGATAGCGATACTGCAACACACTGACAAGTTCAACGAATATGCTTATGACATAACACGTGGCAACACAAATGTTGAACGAAAGCGTTATTGAAAAATGGTACCACGCTTACAAGTTCAACGAAAGAGCATATTGATACATGAGAACACAATGATAAGTTTAACGAAGGCACTACTGACAAATGGCAACAAGTAAACAAAGTTGTCGTAATCGCTATTTATACATTCCAATGACAAAGTCATAAAAATCGTTATTAATACATTTCAACACTCTGACAAGCTGATTGAGACTGAACAGAGTTCAGTGAAGGTTCAGCGGAACTCCATGAGGTTCAGATGAGTTTTAGGAGGTTCTGCTGAGTTTCTGCTGAGTTTCTGAAAGTCCTGAGTTACGGGTAGGTGTAAGTGCCGCCTGTAGGTCCATACCTCGCCGTGACCATGTCACTGTGTTCGTTCTTACACCATTTGTAGTACTCCTCAGCCCTGGCCAGACACGACTTCTCCTCGTAGCCCGCCATACGGTGCTCCTCACCGTAGCTGTCTCGTATCATCTCATCGCTGTCCTTACCCTGCTTCCGACATCCTGTGGAAGAAAAGTGTGCGTAAATTTATTGATGCAGTTTGACAACTATTACTTGTTTTCAGGAAGATAAAGCGTTTTAGTGTATTCTTCCTTTCCTGCATTTGCAATGACGTTTTGTGGGCAAGCAGGTAACGTATAACCCAAGATCATGAGTTAATTAAGCTTTTACATTATTGGCCATTGAATGGGAGAATATGATCCATTGTGTTCTGTATTGGGAAATCATAGTGAAAGTTAACGGAAAATTTTGCTCCATTTAGAATTTTTATTTACGCCTGTATCAAATGCTTGCGCACCTCTTTATGCGCCAAAGCCATTATATTTAGGAAACGTATATGAATTCATACATTGGGGACCCAGCTAAGAACCTGTCGATGTGTCCTCGAACAAAAAGGCCGTGAATTTGAATCCAGCCCCCGGTGGTTCGGTTGCAACTTTAGGTGAGTTGGGTTGCTAAGAACCTAACCAAGGGCAGTTGTTTTTTCTAGGTTCTGTCCTGTTTTCCCTACCAACAAAACCTGACATCCGTCGTGCAAGTCAAATATTGTTGGGCAAGGTGTTAAACTCGTATTAAATAGATAAACGAATCAAAACGTAGTGGTTTATTTTTTTTGAATTGGTTTTTTGTGGAAGGCTATTGGTGTCAATTTAAAAATAAAATTAAGGGATATTTCTCGAAACTTCGACCTTTTTTCCGGCAAAATTTCTGTTTAAGAAATTATAATTTTTTAGGAAAAAACAAGTCGCTGCTTCGAGAAAAGGCAGTAGAAGATTGGAGAAGAAAGTCAAATTCCGTTGTCGATTTTATGTTGATATTTTCACTTTTTTCCACCCATTGTTCTTTTAACCCTGACATCAACTGGCTTAGGTAGTTATTTATTGACTGGTATGAACATCTTACTCTTGGTAAGGAAGCAGCCTGCTTCCGCCGTGGTGAAGGCGCCCGTTGGTCTAAAGATTGCCGTGAGAGGGTGGTAAGGGTCCGAGCCACAGTACTCGTACACAGATTTCGCTCTCAGAAGACAGCCCACTTCAGTCTCAGCACCTTCTTTCTTCTCACCCCACGTGTCACGAAAGTACACCGCTTTGTCTGAAAACAAAGTTATAAAGGAAATTGTCGTTTGCAAAGAACAAGAAAATCGGAACGTTCGACTGGTTAAAAGGTAGAAAGAAAAAATCTGTATACTACTGTTTTACCCATGTATAACGACTGTTCACAAAAAGAATAGTAAGTTATTACAAACAATTAAGGGTTTGTAGCAATCAGAGTTCTTGTTTTCTGTGATACGACGGTCAAACATGGTTCAAGTTTTTGTTCAACAAAAAAGATTGAATTTATTACACCTTACACGGAGTCTGTAAGATTGCTGCAAAATTGTTTTTACCAGCTATGCAGTAAACATGACATATAAAGCGCAGGATGCATTCCTTATAGACTTCATTTCACAGGCTGTCTCGCTGTCAGCCTTATAATTTTCCTTCATGCGCACTGGACTGTGTTCGGGGACTCCCTCTTGCCGCAAAGCTGCAGGTGTGTCTACTGGTTTATTGAATGGCGTTGGCGTGTACTGACCTTTAATACCTTGCATGTCATGTCGATAAAATGGCCACAGGCATAAGCTGGTGACTTATTTATGGCGTCTTTACTTTATAACTGCTGGCGATGCTCTAATGATGTGATTTTCGAATCTGTAATGTTCTGATAGCAATGGAGAAAAGACAGTGGATCCTTAAATATCCTGTATTTTTCATTCTAATGAACAGATAAAACTGGCTTTAGATAGCACCTAACAGAAAAACGTCTCGTGTTATCATTCACAGCGGATTCCTTAAGGTTGTGAGATAACTGTAGTGACATTTGTGGAATCCGCCGGTATCATGAGGCTCAAAGGTTGCTCCCGCTGTTTTACTTTATGAAGTGTTTATGACTGGGTAGCACAGGACCAAGTCGTGGTACCACACGGAATTACCTCCCAGATGTACATCTATATTGGGTGGGCATAAAAAAATGGGCCGTACTTTGACACTCAATATCTGCGAAACCCTCTTACGTCAGCTTCTAAAAATTTACACACTCAAAAGCAATTAGGTCCTAAGTACACAGACCAAATTTCAATTTCATCCTTTAAGATTTCTGTTCACGGGATCAAAATCAAAACAAAGTCAAAAACGCATGTTCCGGACATTTCAAAATGATGCTCTACCTTATGTTACTTGAAAAGGTAAACGTTGCTTCCATGAATCTCCTTAAGAGTAATTTTTTTTCAGCAGTCCTCGATGCCTGCTTTTAGTTCATCCTCAGTGAATTTTCCCATGCAACCCTCGCAAACCTTCTCGCTCAGAGAATTCCACACAGAGTAGTTCATGGGATTGCAGTCGGGGCTCTGTGGTGGCCACTCGCCCTTAGTTAGGAATGAAGATGTCCCTTAAGGTGCTGTTGTGATGCACGGCTGGCATGGGATGGGTGCATTTTGGGTACAACCGGCGAAAATCTGGGATAAGGCTACGATCGAGAAGTTTCATGTAATTTTCGGAATTCACCTTAGTCTTTTCGGCATCAATAAAATGTATGCGGGTTTTGCCGCGCCAACAAACTCCGCCAGAAACCATTAACTTCTTTGTAAACCAACTTGATTCATGGTACAGCCTCTTAACATGAATGTCCCGCTTTCGTTTGGCATAAACGCGATCGTTTTGTCTATTGCGTGCAATCCCAAATGGAAAGTCTTTTTCATCCTTTAAGCCAATTTTTTTTACCTTCTCCGTCGAAAACTTATCATCAAGGTTTCTGAAGCGCGTTTTTCTTTCTGTCGAACCGTTTCATCCATTCTTGAAGTCCGTATTCGGTTGTACGATTTTAATCCCAGTTCTTTTGTCATATTTCTCACGGAAGTCCAAGATACTCCAAGGTCCCTTGCAAGCTGTCTCTGCGATTTGTGAGTGCCGGGATTGTCTTCCTGGGAACAAAGTGCCTTTTCCACATACTGAAGATTTTCTTCCGAGCAAACAGTGTTTGGTCGTCCACTGTCTGATTTCCTTTCCAGAGAGCTTGTCCTTTCCAACTTTCTGATCACATTGTTAACGGAACTTTTATCCTAGTTTTTCACCGGGAATTCTTTCACAATTTTTGCCCCTCTCCAACCGTTACCATTGAAACATGTTGCGATCAATTCCTTGTCCGCCACAGGGAAAACCATCTTGATTCATCCAAACTTGTGCCTATCTGACAGAAGGGTTTCTCTGACACTAGAGCCAGACAATTTTTCCTAACGACACTTAACTGACGAGTTTTACACAGGTGCAGCGCGCGCTCTACTCATGACACCTGGCAGGTGATGCAATGTTTGTCACCAGAACTTGCGTTTTTGAGGCTATGTTTTCATTTTAACCCTGTGTACAGACTACTCTAGCTATGACCTTGAAAATTGGTTAGCATATTAACAAAATCATGTCATTTGTATATCTAAAGTTTGAAAGGGACGAAGGATAATGGAGCAATGCAGCATCAAAGTATGGCCCATTTTATATGCCCACTCGATATATCTGCCTCCATACACTTTGACGAAAAACATCTATTTTATCTATACGATATGGCTAAAAGTGCATCCAGTGTTGGGCGTTAAAACATAATTATTCATTCTTGGCATTTCCCATTAAAAGGACCTAATGGCACAAAGAAATGCCATTAGAAACATGCAATGATGTATCCTTAATCAACATTGCGTATGACTTTTGTTCAAGCCAGTCTCATATACAATATTCTTTACTAGGCAAAGCTTAGGAGAAATATGGTAATAATTGCCTCTGCAACCTAGCTTCCTGTTGTAAAACCTTGTGTTTGCTGAATAACTCTAACTCAGTCATATTTTACTCCCCACAGAGTCAGCATTTTATGTGGTTTTCTTTTAACTTTAGTGAATATACGATTATGTGGTTCCATCCATGGCTGCGACCTACATGGCATTCTACAAACAAATATTTTCCATAAATTCACCGTAAATAGTAGAACGCTGACAGAGAAGAGACAACTAATTTCGTATAGGCACATACCATGTTTCTGGCATAGGACACCCAGAGCATTTAACATCCAGCAACATTAAGAAAATAGAATTAAGCTGACAGGGCTTTATGTGGGCATCTGCAAGGATATGAAACGCCAACAATGTTGGAAGGCTAAGCTTTTAACATTTCAGGAAGAGTAACTAAACACTATCCGAAGGTATTACGAACCTATTACATTTAAGGCAGCAATTGTCATGTTCGGGGTAGTAACCAAATACCGTTTAAAAACTTTTTTGAACAAGCCATATTTAAATTAAGTACACAGCACACATCGTTCTGAGGGCAATGGAGACTCGTAAGTTTTTATCAGGTAAACGTTCCACGTTTGGAGAAGGAAATTGTTGTATTTGGGGGAACAAATGCTATATTCCTGACAATGTGGCCGATGCCTGCCACCATAACAGCCGTGTTGCAGGAAGCACTTGAAAGCACTTACCGTGTTCGGCTAAGTAAGATAAAACATCGTTGGAGATAAATATACCTGGGTACAATGTATGGAGAAGTAAGTACACATAACAAGCTTGGAAGAGAAAGCACTTGCCACTTTGGGGGTAAGTAAAATCATAAATCAACATTTGTCAGTATACAGGTTTGCACCAGGTTTGATCTCGTCCACAATGACCCAGAAACCCTCTCACCAATGCGGTTGCTGTCAGCTCAAGTCAAGCTCATACTCCCTTCAGTTCAGTCATCAACCTGCGGATGCCCGGGCTTTGTCGGGTTCCCTCCCACCTTATTTATGTATAAATGAAATATTGTAAGGTGGGGCGAAAACAAATGCATATAAGGAAACTTACCATATTTGGGACAGTAAGATGTTTCCATCCAGCATCCATTGACCAGAAGTAACTGATCGCCCAGTTGGGCGGTAGGTGGCCTTCACGGGGTAGTCCTTCATCCGCCCCGCATTCATACCAGTATCCGGCTGCCTGTCGTGCGCATGCTTTCTCGTCTTCATCTGTTCGTAGAAATATTTAATCTTACAAACCATAGGCTACAAAAATTTCATTCAGCTATGTTTAATATACTTTTAAAAGGGGAAAGAAACATCAAAAATAAAGTATGAAAGATCATCAAAAAACTGTACTAAAAGTACCTTCAAATATTATTTTCAGAGTTTTTAGACTGAAGAGTGAATTGTATGTTTTGTAAGGTGGGCTGTAAGGACCATACTAATAATGTATGTCACCGATGACTGCGCATGTCGGATTCGCATTTCCATGTACAGGCACATATTACAAGTGCAAAGGTCACATAAATTTTATTCAGACCTGAACACAATGTCGTAGAAAAAGTTGTGTGAAGTCACTGACGATATCTATGATATAAATATGACCCATAACGCCATAATCAAAACCCAAACATTGGACGGCAATTAATTCAGTGAAAAAAAAATTGAGATATTTTAGAAGTGGTATGTAATAGGCTTAAGCCATGATGCTAGGGGGCGTGTAAATTGCAACCATGTATGCATTTACATGAACAGTTAGAATAAAACCCTGAGGGAGGTAAATTCACAAGAGGCCGTATTTCACCGGTTACGTGTGACCTTTTTCCTGTTTAGCACACAGTCGTCACCGCTCTGGTGTTACTCCCCGTGCTCTACATCTTTAATTATATTGTATTCCTGCATAAACCAAGAGTCTGCTGTTGGACTAAGCATTGCCGAGGCCTGGTCCATTTGCATTGTTTTAATGTGATTTTACGTTAAATGTGATGACAACACACTGTTGTGACTAATTCTAAACTAGGGACTTCTAATAAATTGCAATTAACATCACTGCACATTTTTACCTAATTATGCTAAAGCCATGGTGTTAGGGGGCGAGTAAATTGCAAATATTTATGCATTTACATGAACACTGAGAATCGAACCCTGACTGAGGTAAATTGGCAAGAGGCCGTGTGACCACTTGCCACCTATGACACTGTCGTCGCTGCTCTGGTTTTACTCTCCATGCTGCACGCCTTTAATTATGTTCCTAATGGTGTCTGCTTCATGTTTAATGCTTCTTAAGCCCAGATTACCGACAAAGACGCTCACGAGACATGAAGATGCTGATAGAACCACATAAGCCACAGTAATTGGTTAAATCAGTTTCCAACTTAGATATCTTTGGGGTTAGTTTTTCTACTTTTAAGAGTCAGGGGAATATCTTTAGCCTGAAAAAATGTACAGACAGTTTTGAGACACTATGGGATTATCTCTGTGGTACACCTAACTGTGGGTCATCGGTGTCCTTTATGCACCTAACTAAGGGGTCATCTGTGTCTTTGATTCACTTAAATGTGGGGACATATGCGTCCGTGCTACACTTAACCATAGGGTCATCTGTATCCCTGATACACCTAACTATGGGACCACCTGTCTCTTTGATAACTATGGGGTCATATGTGTCCTTGATATACCTAACTATGGGGTCATCTGTGTCTTTGAAACACCTAACTATGGGGTCATCTGTGCCTTTGATACACTTAACTATGTCTCCTTGATACACCTAACTACGGGGTCATCTGTGTCTTTGATACACTTAACTATGTCTTCTTGATACACCTAACCATGGGGTCATCTGTGTCTTTGGTACACCTAACTATGAGGTTATCTGCGCCGTTGATACACGTAACTATGAGGTCTTCTGGGTCTTTGATACACCTAACTATGGGGTTATATGTGTACTTGATACGCCTAACCATGGGGTCTTTCTTTGACTTTGGTAAGGGCTGCATAGCAAGAACATCGCCTGTATCTCTTTAACATCGGTCAGTGTGAAAAATCTTTGAAATTCCATCCTTTAACACGAGTCGTTTTCTTCACCAGGGAGATATGTGCAAGACGACATCAAAGTTGCGCTTGTGATCTCAGGTGTCCATGGGTACAGGAACCAGAGAAGCCGGGTCAAACTGTCGGTCACCGCTATAGATACCTGACAACCCCCCAGGCTCAGAATCGCGGCAGAAGTGCACAACAAGGTTGTAAGATTACAAATTGATTGTCAAGCGTGCCTTTGTTGGATGTAACTGTACTGTCACATGTGTATTAATTGTAACCCTTGTCTATGGTTTCACCCCTGTGTAAGTAACCACCGTCTATGGGGTCAGTTCTGTGTACGTAACAATTGTCTGTGGTGTCATCACTGTGTGCCCATACAAATATTCATGGGGTAACCCGCAAGCCCGTAACCAATGTCAATGGGATCACCATGACCACTGTCCATGGGATTACCTGTGTTTCGGTTGGCGGCCCCCCAGCCGTCATACCACGTGCCTGCTGCCGTGGCGCCGCTCGAGCACATGGTTACTGTTATCCAACAGCCTTTCCCTACAGTCCGCGTGGCACCTGTGCAAACAGAAAAGAAAAGGTGAGTAAATATTTGTACTCTTGTCTCTCAACAATTGAGATCTGGATGTCCACGGCCTTGATACAAAACATGACACTAGAACAAGCATGACCGTAACACCAGCAATTCCATTAAAAGTTTGTACGGAATAATTGATTTGGAGTCACATTTCTAAATCGCAAAACAGACTGGCCCAATTTTGTGTTCAGGTTGCCCGATGGGAGAACAAAGGCCAGGCGTGTTCTGTTAAGTTGTACATGATATATTTTGGTGAGTCTTGTGGGCTTAGTTCGTCACATAATTAATCAGCCTTATGAACTTATTAATTAGCAGGCGTAGATTTAATGAGAAGTTCAAGGTTAAGATAACTGGAAACCTCTTGGATAAGAAGAATACTGGGCTCGTACTATCAGCAGCACCTTTTTGTACCAGTGTTGACACGTACTATACCATGGCATTGGTGAAGATAAAAGACCACGGCTCTGCCATCTTCAGATCGATAAAACAACTCAGTCCAAAGCTTTACATATTGCGCTTGACCGAATAAAACATCAATTCTTGGGCAGAACACTTGTATTCAATGCATGCTGCTCACCGGTCATCTACCTAACGAAATTGATTGGCCCCACAAGTGACAAAACCCCAGTTTTTTTGTAGTCTTTAATATTGTACACGTATACTTGCTTAACGCCGGATGCATAGAAAAGCCTTTTTAGTAATTCTAGAACATTGAGGTCTAATGAATTGCTATTAACATCATTCTCAAAGGGGACGTGTAAGAGTTGCTACTATTTTTAAAGCATTTTCATGAGCAGTTAGAGTAAATTCCTATTCGAAGTAAATTGACAAGAAGCCGTATTGCATCGTTTACATGTTACCACCCGCCAACAATTATCGCATTTTTGTCGTTGTTCTGATTTAGGTTTGTACCAGTCTCATTCTTTCTCGCCATAGATGTTAGATGTCATTACTTGTCCATTGCCCGTGATATAAAGATTTACAAGGTACGAAACTCCACAAAGCGTCTACTTTCCTGACACAAATGCAAAAGACTTCCAGCATAGAGAGTGAAACCAGAGCAGCGACGACAGTGTGATATTTGGCAAATGGTTACATATAAGCGGTGAAATATGGCCTCTTCTCAATTAACCTCATATAAATGCTTAAGTAGTAGTAAGCAACAACCCTCTATATCCATGGCTTAAGCAGAATTAGGTAAAAAGGAAAAGAAATGCAGTGACGTTAGTTGCAATTTAACTCATGTCACTGGTCTAGAATTACTCAAAATGTTGAATGTGCGGATGGATTTCCCTGGGCTAATCCCGGTTTCTATAACGCTGGCCGCCTTCGTATAAGTGAAATATTCTTGAATACAGCGTAAACACCAATCATGTAAATAAATGAATCAAAATGTTGTAATGTCATCGCATTTAGTAAACTGTCACATGAAAACATTGCAAGAGAATAAGGTTTGTGTGGGAATACAGTACGAGAGATTTTCAGCATAGAGTGTATTGAATGACAGATAATTATAGTTTAGATTCCCAGTTAGCCTGCACTTGCATGATTCCGTCCTATTTTCGTGCTTTATATACCTTCTTATTTCTTTGGTGGTTTATATTATACGTAATTTTGTGAAATGATCTCGCGATTATTGACTTTGAATGTCCTTATTGGGTGACAGCTGGTTTGCGAATGTCTGTTTCGACGCATAAAATCAAACGCTGAAGCTCGTTCAAACTTTGTCGAGGTGCGAATGATGGCTATGAAATGGTGTCATTCTGTATAGCACGAACACGGAATAACATCTAATACATGCCAAACTATTCCCCACCCACAATATACTTTCAGTTTACATGTATGACTGAATTTGACAATCTGTAGGACAAGCTGTATAACCTATCATCACCACAGATTTCTCCAGTGGCAGATTCCACAATCAGATTTCTGACTTAAGTTTAAAATCTTTCCAAGAGCGCTCAGTTTTTGTTGCTGAAAGTTGAAATTTGAATTCCTTCGGCTTAAGATAACAGTGATGAAATGGGCAAAATTTTACTTCATGAAACCGAAAAATAAGCTTTAAACTCGCCTTTTAAACTTTGACTTTAGTCAGAAATATCATTGTGGAATGGGCCCGTTATGTCCTTCCAACATCCCGCACAGAGTATAGGTTACCTGTAGGCCTGAATGTAGCTGTCACCACAGCTTTTTCCTGATATCCACACTCTTCCCACACATCCTTGGCTCGACTCAGGCATTGAATTTCTTTATAGCCCGTCCCAAAATTTTTCTCGCCAAATTCATCGCGATATGTCGTGAAGTAAAGGTCATTCTTTTTACACACATTCACGTCTATATAACATCCATCGCCACCCACTGTTCTCTTCTGGCCTGAAAAATAGGGGGGGGGGAATCATATTTTTACACCCGAGGCGTTTAAGTTGCTACTATTTAAGCATTTACATGAATTAATTGCACACATTTACACACATCTATATTCCTGTAATTATGTTCTTGTGACAGTTGTTAAAACTTTTCACAATATAAACGAGAGGAGCAAGTCCAATTACAAACCAGGCCATCCCTGAGACTTTAGAACTGTTAATCTTACGCAATAGGGCAAACCTGCAAGGTACGGTGTCAGTATACATTGACAGGGTTGCGATTCAGCCCTAGTGTTTTTCGCATGGTGTTCCACTGAGGCAGCACTATAAATACATGTAGGCCTTGTTGTTAACATTTGCAATCACTCCAAATTTAGTCAGCTTATGTAAGTAATATTAAGTGCTTCAGATTAACTGATGGTGAGTAGTTATCGACACAGTTCGTAAAGATGTGCAATTTAATTGTCCTAAAAAGATAGAATCTAAAAAAAATCTAGAAATGTTTCATATGTTGTTAACTACTGAATCATTATGATGTAGAACTCTTTCGAAAATGAAGGCAATAAAGAGATACTGATTAAGGTAAGCATGCAAATTTGGCTACTGACATCATTGTAACTTTAACTCTTGTTTATATCCTCTGCTCAACTGACGAGACTCTTTTAATCCAGAACATCGTATTCATAGTTTCAGTAGATTATTTGTGTGCAAGAGTAGATATAACATCAATAATTTCCAAAAAGATCTTCCTAAGGTAGGTCTAATTTTAAAGTAGATAAATATCCCTAGTATCAAACATTATCAATATAGTTTACATAGGCCACAATGCAATTTAACTGTGTACTTGTCGTGGCTTAACGCTCTAAAACAGTAACCACATGTGAGGTCTTACAACTTTTAACTAACTTACTTTTGTAACCTTTAGGAAAGGTACATGTACGTATGGAAATCTTTTACGCACGACAGTGAACTAAGTAAATCATTACTTAATTTCCCCCCACGAGTGGTTTTGCGAGTCCCACTGTTGAACGACCCTGTCCAGGACAAAAAACGTCTTTGGACGCAGATTTGACTAATCAAGTCTCAACAGCAATTCTCTGATCGATTATCAGGCACGTGTTACCAAACGGAAATCAAGGAAGACGATTATCGTCTGTCTCTCCGCTCTTGGCCTTAGTAATTACGCTGCATACCTCAAGCATGCTATTCTCCAGACGATTATCTGCTACCTCTCACTAATAACGCTACTTATTCCCGCATTTACTCGGAATTGACTCACATATTAATGTGAACGTGCTCAAACCTATTCCAAAGCTTATCCATATCTTTTTATCCGACACCAGGAACTAGTAAATGAGTTATAAAGGTTGTCCGTGTTATTAAACTGACGTATGATTAATCTGAAAGAGTACGTAAGCGAATGACGTAGCGGAGGTGAAATCACAACTGAAATCTATATACAAATTATATTTCCTTAGATTCATTTAGCCTGAATAAAATGCAGTTACATACTTTGAGCTCAGTTAAATCGACTATTTGGGGCCTCCGTGGCTCAGTTGGTTAGCGCGCTAGGGCAGCGTAATGACCGAGGAGTCTCTCACCAATGCGGTCGCGGTGAGTTCAAGTCCAGCTCATGCTGGCTTCCTCTCTGGCCGTACGTGGGAAGGTCTGACAGCAACCTGCGGATGGTCGTGGGTTTCCCCCTTGCTGTGCCCGGTTTCCACCCACCATAATGCTGGCCGCCGTCATATAAGTGAAATATTCTTGAGTACGGCGTAAAACACCAATCCAATAAATAAATAAATTAAATCGACCATTTGCATAATCTTGGATGTCTATGAATTAGAACTGAGTTTTTCTACTTTCACTGTGATCTTTGAATGGATAGGTTGAAACAAGCAATTCATTGCATCCATCGCCCACTCCATCTGCTTTGTCAACAATACCATTTACCTACCGTTATGAACACATTATAATGCAGCTTCAGAATATCAGCATCATATCATCCACGTCTATGCCAATCTTCATCAAAATTCAGCTTTCAGCATTATATTGTGATATTGGTATATAATGTATACAAATATCATCATTATGCTAATCATATCTACCACCATCACCAATATCACTGTCTTATTTGGCACAATGATAATCACCGTCATCAATAATACCATGCATCATTCCAACTATACCTATTGTCTATTTCCAATCCCCAATGTGGGTACTACAACAAGGAGCACCTGCGTCAACCTAACCAACCACTAAGGCGGGATTCCTAAGGCGGGATTACCTGTTGGTCCATACTTCATCGTCACCAGGGAATGCTCGCTTTTGCAGTTTTTCTTCCTGATCTCGTCGGCCCTGAGGAAGCAGTGGTGTTCTGACAATGTCGAATCTCGGTGCATTTCTCCCCAGTCATCTCGGACAGTCATCATGTTTAACTCCGGCGCACCAGCGCAGTTCTCCGCATAAATGTAACACCCTGGATCAAACAAGCCAGCACGAAAAGACTACCTATAGCTCCATCCCTGTCATATATATCCACTCGATGTCCTTCTCAGTTACAGAAAAACTATCGCCAATCCAAATGCTGCCAGATAGTGACCATCACAAACAATTAAAATATTCATTTCTGGTGCTCGTGCCGAACAAATTCTGCGATCGTGAAATCAGAGAGTAACAGTATTCAAAACGATGGGCTCTACGGACAAAACAGATGTATAGGCTTTGGATTTACCATCTTACTAAGGCCCTGTGATAATTTCAACATAGTTTGCTTTCCTCCTGGCAAATGTACTAAGTAACTCAATAAATCTTTATTGATTATAAATGATTATTCTTGAAACTATTTTGTATTACACATTAAGAGTAGTTTTAGACGAGTTTGAAATATGATCTGGGTATGCTTGTAATATAAACACACTGTGTCCAACATTGAATCCTGATGACTCATTCTCTTTTTACATGAAATCAACCTTTGTGATATTTTTGTATGTATATGTTTTATGTGTAAGAACTGAGATTCTATCCTCTGATAGCAGCTCATGCTAGCTTCCCTTCCGGCCGTAAGTGGGAATTTCTTCCAGCAACCTGCGGATGGTCCTGGGTTTACGTCGGGGCTTTGCCCAGTTTCCTCTCACAATAATGCTGTCCGCCGTCGTTTAAGTGAAATATTCTTGAGTACGGCGTAAAACACAAATCAAATAAATAAATAAAAAATCAATAAATAAATCATCTAATAGGATTCGCACCCGATTGTTTGATTGACGCGTAAATCATTAATCACTTTTTGTCTTTCTTACCTTCCTTGGGTTCGTAATCTGGGTTTGTCATTATTTCTGGGGCCGGAAGTGGTGGTTTCTCTTCTGTCCACTCAGAACTGCCCCCATCTGCTGTAAAACGGCAGCAAAAACTATGTGACTCCACGGATAAGCATTTATGTAGGTCGAAACATTTGTTTGTAAACAATGTTTTTATTAATGTACATCGTCAGAAACTCCACATAATGCTGACAACTCACTAAACTAAGGCGGCCAAAAAGATAAGGAAATATATGTTTAAACTGAGAATCGTGTACACACCGATATACAATATAATAATAACAATATAATGAGAGTAAGCCGTGAATTTCTTTGACGCCCCCAAACCGAGGTACTTCTGCAAAGAATGTAATTTTAAGTTTGAAGTGTTTTCTTTCTTTAATACTTCATGTAAATATACTGCTATGTTCAAATCGCAATACTCAAGCACAACTACATGTAGATATACTGAAATAAGCGTTTCAGTCTTAAACACACTTCCTGTGCAGGTTAGAAACGCGTTATGGTGTTTATTCCTGACAAACCGTGTTTAGAAACCAAAGGTATGTGTTTATTATAGTAAAGATGCGAAACGTTTACATAGTATAAATGTGGTGGATATTTTCAATAAACATAAATAGTCCGGTTAACATGCCTTTTGTGGACGCGTTTCTAAACAGTAAAAGAAATTAAGTGTTTAAAAAAGAAATACTTTTTTCTAGTGTGTAATGGTACTCACCCATTTCGTCCGCATCTTCTCCCATTCCATAATCGTATTGGTGTTCCTCTTCGCCCTCGTACATTTCTTCCTCATCCTCAGCCATCATCATTGTCCCCGCTGATGTACGCGGTCCGACTTCAATTGGACTGGGGATTTCTGGGAATGAGTCGATTTCACGCCACATCGCCAGCCGGGGAGAATTTCTGTTTGGTCGAAAATCCCCTTGAGCGGAATTTGTAAAATCTTTCACCAAATCTGCACCCTTAATAAAAGCAATGAATAACAATAATAGTTTTTTATTTTGTTTGATTGTGTTTTAAGCTGGAATATTTCACTACTTTAAGCTGGCATATTTAACATATACGACGGCGGCCATCATTGTGGTGGGAGGAAACCGGATACAGCCTGGGGGAAACCCATGACCATCCGAAGGTTGCTGCAGACCTTCCTACGTACGGTCAGAGAGGAAGAGGAACTCAAAGCGACCGCATTATAGTGAGACGCTCCAGCAGTGGTTTTAATTACTCCATTTCAGAGAATAATACGACCATCACTGTTTATTACTTTTGCTCTAAGGTAGACTAATGCCGCTACCTATTAAAATGGGATTAAGTAGAGCATGCAGAACAAGATTCACACCACCCGAAAAAAGTTTTCCATCTATCACACAATCAATTGAATATAATTTGAAATATCCCTAAAAACAAAATTTTCTGTGTAGTTTCCGTACAATTTTCCTGATCTGGCGTGGACATCCATGCGATATGGTGCTGAATGAGTCAGATATGACGTCAAATATGGCCAGATTGCTGGGTTGAAGCTAAAGTGTTATTACAGCGTCTGTACGTCATCACTAGGAGACATATATTGTTCTTTTGTCATCTTACATCAGCTGAAAATGAAATACACAACACAAAATTCTTGCCATCCCCAAGACCTAAAAAAAAACTGATACCAGATAAACTAGCTGTAGTTTAGGAAAAGAATTTCAAATTGCCTCGGTGCCTAGGTTTTGCTTTTGGTGATCCTTCTTTTAAAATAAAGGTGGTTTGCCTAGGAGAGAACCTAGGGAAAAGCTGATTTGTCCAGTCCAGAACCTTGGAATAAGTTGATTTGTCCAGTCTAGAACCTTTGGGAAAGTTGATTTGCCCAGTCAAGAACTGGTCAAAAGGTGATTTGCCCAGTCAAGAACTGGTCAAAAGCAGTTTTGCCCAGGAAAGAACCTGGGGGAAAGGTTGATTTGCTCAGTCAAGGATCTAGGGGAAACGTTGATTTGTCCAGTCAGGAACATTGTCAAAAGTTGATTTGCCCAGGAAAGAACCTGGGGAAAAGTTGATTTGTCCAGTCAAGAACCTGTGGGGAAAGTTGATTTACCAAGTCAAGAACCTGAGGAAAATGTTAACAGGCCAGTCACTGATTATGTAGGGTATCATCTCTCACCATGTGTTAAGAAAAGTAAATAGTTTTCATCAGCTTACTTACGCTAAAATGAATTAGATGAAAGGAAACCTACATCTAAAGCTGGAGAAATATCGAGATAAAGAAAAATAATAGTAATAAATATGTGTGTGTATCGAAAATATTCTCGCAGGACGATATTAACCATTGAAAAAACGAATATAACAAGGGACAGAAACACTATTTAACTCTCTTAGTTGACGAGATGCAACAAAATAGGCCTATACAAAACCGGAAATAGTCAACTCGAGCTACTTTTTGGCAAAAAAAATAAGATATCCACTGTCTCTAAGACTCTATTACATACACAAAACAAAATTGTCCTGTCCCTTCCACTTTTACCGGATGAAACCGACGAAACCACTCATGGATGACCTATAACCACAACTGCTTCCATATTCTCAGACGCTTTTGACGCCTTTTCCATCTGGAGTCCCATACATAAGGCCACACATGTTCCATTCAATTCTGTATCAGGGATTTTTTTCCGCCTCACATCAGACATATTGCTTTGGATTTTCCGTGTACTTCAGTTATCTTTTAAGTGAATTACACTTTAAAACATGTTATCTAGATAACAAAATAATTTTGAACCGTGATGGCATTTATCGACAATCAAATAAATAAATGAATCAATAAATCAATAAATTAATAAATAAACAAGTTTTTTTGTATTTTAACACTCAGCCTTGCTTCCTTCGGATCTTGAATGACTGCTGCTTTTACTGAGTCGTCTGATAAACGATTATATGGGTGGTTTATAACTGATGCACAGGAAATTGTGGGGCAATATAAGAGATTCACCCTTTACAATATAAACAAACTCCGATGGAACGGAACTCTTCCATATAATGAGGTGATATAACAGACTGTACAATCAACTCAAACCGGAGGAAAAGGAACTCTCTAATGTAATGAGGTAATATAAGACTTTCAATCCGCACATTAAAACAGAAGCGAATGTAAACTTGCGTTCGAAAGATTGAAAAAAAATTGCTCTGTTGATAAGTGCAAATGGCAAAATGACTTCTTCAACGAAACTAATGGTCACCCGTTAAACATGAAATTGCGTTATAAATTTTGATTGTTATCTTCGTGTTGTAAAAAGATGCAAAGGGTTTTTCTTCACTTTTCTATTGTCTGAAATTTAAAAGAAACTTCCCATGAATTTCGAAACTTGTTTACATAACCTCCGTATCCACCATTATGTGAACACACCTTTTGCGTTCATGAACATCTCTATCAAAATTGTACATAAACCTACATTACATGCAATATACATGCAGATATTAGGGCCTATATCCTTTTGAATTCTTTGAATTCTAATATTTTACTAAGTGTGCTGGAAACGCGTCTGTCAATTCTTTGAAGCATATCAGAGTCGTTAAATTTGAATTTTTGAAGAGAAAGCATATCTATATTTTAACATCAAAAGCTTTGGCAATCACCCGTTCCCATGCAATGGTGAATCGGGTATAATCGGGTATACAATTGTCCTCTGGCAATATATGTGTAACAGTTTGCCCACAAACTGACATCGCCAAAGCCAAAGCAATCTATGCGTGAACGAACACCCAGTAAACAATGATTTATTTATGTTTTTGATTGGTGTTTTACGCCGTACTCAAGAATATTTCACGTGAGGGCGGGTAAAAGCCTGGGGAAACCCACGACCATCCGCAGGCTGCTGCAAGACCTTTCCACCTTTTTACTGGACTCACCAGTAAACAATGAGGTACATCTATTAAAGACTATAAATACATGTAGTGATGTATAAAAGTGTAATATATGAATATGGAGTATTCGTTTAAATACATCAGGATAAATAACATATTACAGACAGAATTTGTGCGAACCAAATTTCCGTTAGAAAAATGAACTTCATTTATTTTAGGTTTAAATGTAATAAAATAATACGGCCACTCACTTTGTGTATTGACTTTATAAGACAGTAAAAAAACCTCTGACCGTTAATCACTTTATTATGCATTAATGAATGATAGTATCGTTTTAACATACACCAAGGGGAAACACGTAAACTTTTTAGGTAGGCCACAACCTAGGTGTCGAAAGATACCTTTGTATATCACTCTTCAATCATAATCATAACATAATAATCGCTCGTGCAGATTTCGAATCAACATTGAATACAAACCACCAAAGGTAAATGAGGAAGTAGTATCGGTAATTGTAATTGGAGAGATTGGTAATGCAAGCCATCACAGGCGCTTTAATGAATGCATGCCATCACAGGCGCTTTAATGAAAATAAACCAATGATTTAGGAGTAAAAGAGAAGAGAGATATACATGTATTATTGCCATATAAATGGTGTGTACCTTCAAGTTCCTGGCCATGGTCACGTAATGTTTAGTATCTGGGGGACAGTAGTCTATGGCATGGAACGCACCTTTCGGCATTGTGAACACATTCTCCGTGATGACGTTACCTGTGGAAAAATGGCATGCTCTCTTAGACACGCGTATTAGAGTACAGGATGGAAAAGATTCGCACTCAAGCAACATTAGCTTGTAAATTACTTCAGAAAGAATACATACTCGCAGACAATATACTGACTGTATTTTGTTGGACAAAGCGACATAATCGTGCCCTGTGATATTGAGGAAATGTCCATCAGCTTTATTACAAGCTTTATTTCAATAATGTAGACAGATTTCCACATATTCACAACAGGTCTACATTTTTCACAATGAAGATCAAGAGCTGAGAAAAATGTTTGTTAAATTTATTTTTAATGCATAATTATGCATTTTTATAAAGTAATTGTCTATGGATTTCGATTATTATTAGACAGTGCTTCAAAGTTCGTTCACGACAATGGCACTGATGAAGAACATTTTTTCTAACTCTTTAAAACGTAGTAAGATGTTATACGTAAGTACAAGCAATTATTTAAATTCAAAACTGTGGGGTTTTTTTTTCGTTTTTTGCTTCGTTGCCGATGAGTGAAGAATACAAGGCTCAAAAATTTTGATTTATAGTCCTTGCGATCAAGGGCTCACTACACCACCACCAATAGCTCACCACACCTGCAATAAGAGCTGACCACACCTGCATCAAAAGCTCACCACTCCAGAATCAATAGTTTAACACATCTCCATCAAAAGCTCAACACACCTGCATCAAAAGCTTACTACGTCGATAAGTGTGTGAGCTGTGGTTGTCAGTTTCATCATTTAAGGCCTAACCTTTAGGGGCGTGAGGACCCTCGTGATCCCACAACATGGACACCAGCTCCGGGTACTGAAGCTGCCACTCTTCATTATGTACGGGCGTTTCCTGTAAATACACTTTACTTATTATTTACATGTACTTAGCACGAGCACCTGTGCCCTCGTCATCTTGGTACACAAGCAAATATGTATTATCCTGAATTTTATCCGGTTCACATATACTGAGAATGCGACAACATATAACATCTATCTAAAATGTCACATTCCTCAGGAAGTGTTTCTTTTTTGCTTGCGACAAGTTGGTCTACGCTTTGGTTGTTGTTGTTCTTACTGTTGTTGGGGACAGTGTGCTCCTTTTTCCTTGATCGTGGTATACGTTTTTGAAATAGACTGTGGGTTAAAACCGAGAGTTTTGTCAGGTAACCGGTGAACGGCAAAGACTTCTTCTGAGCTCTGTTTTTGTTTCGTCCATCCACAAATCTGACCGTCGCCGTCTATAAGTGATATATCCATGAACAGGCCCACGCTTTTAAGCCCAATCAAATACACAAGGACCTAAACAATCAAAGGTTGACGTGCATGTAAGTGTACATATGATGCCAATCATTGTATAACAAAACAATGGAGTGTGAAAATAAAGAACAGAATGGCCGTATTGGTACTAACATAAAGTTTGCCGAAAAGAGTTTCATTGTGCTGAGGTCCGCAATGTCCCATACCGCGTTGGTCAATCACCACCTGAAAAAAAAACAAGTTAACAAAGATATATTATTTGTAAACCTGGAACTACTTTATTATGCAGGAAGCGACTTCTCTTTTCATAAGTTACCCCTTGAGTATTTGGATTCTTCAGAAATAAAAGCCCATGCACAAGGGCATCTTTCACACCATAATGCCGGCCGCCGTCGTATAACTGAAATATTCTTGGGTATGGCGTAAAACACCAATCAAATATATAAACAAATAAATAAGGGCATCTTACCGAACTGTCGGCGGATCCCACGAAGACGTTATGTCTGACCACATTATCACGTCCTCCTCCAATGCGGATGTCCTCGTCATTCTGAATCGTAACAAAATTGTGGAGCCAGAGTAGACTGTGAGCTTTTCAAAGCCATACATCTATAGTACTGCCTTACCTCTAAAGCGTTTTTCAAATGTGGCGGTGTGCTATGTGGAATATTTCCACCATGAAGTAAATCTGTTCATTTCTACCTTTCCGACGACGATTTGTAAGCAAACCAGAAATGTAGTACTCATCTATTGTAAGGTAACTATAAAGTTATATATAAATTTTACTGTTAAACCATAAGGTCAATGCGGCTTGAACCCAGAACATGTAAGCCCATTTAAGAACGGTCCTGTTCTTAAGTATCTTTGTGAGGACTGAAAGTAAATGGAACTGTTGGTCTCATAGACTCCATCATAAAAAATAGACTCCTTTGAATTTTTTTAACACGTTTCTCAACAACCCCTTATGCACGTAACAAAATTTCTCAACAATAAACAAAAATCAAGAGCTGAGAAAATGTTTTTTCACAATAAATGAAAACAAAACTCAGCAACAAAGTGATACAGGAACCCGATGTGATGTAAAAGGTGCTTACGTCATAGAAAACATTCTCCTCGATCAGGGCCCCAGAGTACTGATTATCCAGCAGGATTCCGCGGGCGTTCAGGCCTGGGTGCTGCTTCCGGTTGTGGAAGATGTAGTTTCGTCTGATTACATTCCCTCTCTGGAAAAGCCAAAAATATTGTTTTGCTGTAGGTATGTACCTGGTTAAATGTTAGAAATAGTGAACACCCACGGCCGTGGTGTGCGATGTGAACTCAGTGGCATGTTTGCACCTACTGTGAATTCCACTGGCTCCGTTAATATTATGATAACTTTCTTAATGATTACCCAGTAAAACATTTCGCCAATTATGATGCTTTCTACTCATCATGTTCATGGTTTTATAAACACGCTCGTGGCATTACACCAAAGAAGCAGTGCAACGCGCTAAAAACGTGGCACAAAGTGACACCTTACAAGATCATGTGACATAAGGCCAGACACATGACAAAGGAGGAATAAACCAAATACTGCTGTACCCAATGTCAGTGTATACTGTATAATTGGGTTGCCATGGCATGGCCATCAAGCAAGACACCACTACATAGATGGGATATACATAGACTGTCATGTCATGCAAACTATGATTAAGAGCGAAATTAACCGTAGGAAAACGTAGAGAGTTTGTAATTTATTATCGGAACTCACGTATGTCCAATCGAGTCCACTGCCGAGGGCGGCGCAGTCACTGCTGTCCTGACATGCGTGGTGTACACGGTTATTCTCTATCACGTGATTGTTTCCCTGTCAATAGAAGATATTTCTTCATTTATTTATATATTTTACAATGCACTCAAATCTGTCACGAATGCGACAGTAATGCTTTATGGGTGAAGGAAACCGGAGGAGAACATCCAGGGAAACCCCTCACCTCGCCAGAAGTGTGCAAATCCAAACGCTCTTTTGCCATGAACCCTTAAGGTAAAGAATTTGATGAACATGTGTAGTAGCTAACCAATGGAAGACGTGAAAATTTTGGACCATTTTCTTGGTCTTTATAAAGAAAGTGGTTTATCACCAAATCCCAGACTTAAATGCAAACTAGAGAGATAACTAGCTCTAAGAATTAATGATAGATCAGGGCTTAACCCTACGTTAACAATTTTTCAGCCGTATAGTGGCATTCTAGTCTAAGGACATATGTGACAGAGAATTGAGGATTGGTAATATTCCGCATGCGCAACATGTTAGAGAAGAAAGTCGAAGGATTCCATTAGAAATAATAACATCGACAGCAATAAAATACGCAGCTGTTACGTGCTGACAAAATCTATTGAAGGAGAAGAAAATTTAGATATCAAACAAATACCATTGAAAGTATATGCATTTCCTCGCACGTGCATGCCATAAAAAATTATAATATACCTCAAATTGATAAATAAATAAATTCAGCCCCAAAATCCGCTATAGGCGCCTCCATTTTGTCTAAGAACTAGTCCTGTGTCTTTTGCGTTAGGAGGAAACCGCCGAAGTGCAGTTCATACATTTCCGGTAGAAAATGTACGTGACCTGCCAACTGTGGTACTTCGCGTTGCTTCGGTGATTTCCGCTTAGCGTTCGGGAAACCGGAATCTTAGACGTAGGTCCCGAGTTTACACGAACAAGCCGGCAGTTTTAACGACTCTAACTGGCTAAGAGGCAACACACCCTCAGTATAAATTGCACGGTGTTAAAGATGGAGACAGCCATGGACTCACAGCTTTGCCGTTTCCAGGCTTTACGTGTATGGCTATGATTTATTTATGCCGCAAAATTATGCAGTATGTACCTCCAGATAGAAAAACATGTGCTCTTTTCAGCCTATAGTTCATTTTTAAAATTTTCTTCTCCTTTAAGGAACCGGATTTTTTGTTCACAGTTTTACGATGCTTTTAATACTTGACTTCACTATGAACGTATCATCTGTTAAAACCTCCACTTCTCTGCAATAACTTTTCATTCACTGCTGTGGTTTGTCTTCATGCTGCGTACAGCTATAGCTGACATGATTTTTAACATCATGAGTATGCACTTAAGACGTGAAATTATATGGTGGACTTCATGTTCTATAAGCTGAGGCACGGTCACATCACAGACTCCTCTTTCCTACACAACTTACTTTAAGACATAGAAATACCACTACATATATATTCATCTTAAATGTATAAATATAGAACTCGGGGCTTGTTTGGCAACTAAAATGAATCTGTGATGCGCATTTACTTGCTTAATGTTGTAAAATCCATCAAAGAATCTAAAACTGCATATATCTGCACTTATTTCACAGTAAACAAATGTTAAAAATAACGAAAGCTAAACCTTCGGCCTTCTTGATACTGCGATTTTTTTATTAAGAGGTGGTCAGTTCTATAAGTGAAAATGTGTTTATGGTGCAAAAGAAAAGTCATGTGAAAATACCAAGGCAATTTCCACTTCCGTTCGAGTAGTTCGCTTACCGTCCACCAGAGGGCAAAGGAGCCGACATTGGCCAATTCGTTATGCCGGATAGTCATGCCCACTCCCTCGACCATGACAGCGGGTTGTCCCGTGTAGCTCAGACGTGAGGTGTCGGTCACAAAGTTGTCCTCGATCGTGACATTAGACGGCTTTAAATGGTTACGATTACCACCTGCGACAAACAGAAAGCAAAATGTACCAATCAATTGATTGTTATTTTTTTTTTTTGTTTTTTTTTTTTTTTTAGGAGGGGGCGTTATTCATTATCCCAAGAGATCAATGGTCAGTCCAGCTTGGACCCGAGTCGCCATTCCTAAGAAAAAAAGGTGCCCCAGTAGATAAAAATAATAGTAATAAGTAGCATTAAACTTTTATTGTACAGTAATTTTTATCACCGCGATTGTTAAATTGTAGTATGAAAGAAAATGTACTTGGGACCGGATAAAAGAAACACAGCGAACATCTGAGCTGTTATTGTGATTTTAAGTCACTGTTAACGTTATGTCGGTCACATCACGACGGTGTCTCCTTGTCGAACCCAAGGCCGACATATTTATAGTGCAGCAAATGGCTGTAATAAACATGTCAATGGATGAGTTGACAAAGGAATTGTGAGCCAAGACAAACATGAAGAATTGAGTTATTGGTGATACGAGAGATTGTACTGTTGTTTTGGACAAATGAGCAGCGTTTTATATCATTTCAGTTCACTCTCTCTTCTATTAAGGCATTCAGTAAAGTATGAAGAATGTGGCACATCCCCACCCACCTTCTCACGCGCAGTCTAATCGAAGTCGGAACAACTGGGTCACCTTGGCCCAAGCTAAAACGACCCCAGAGGTCGACGAGCAAGATTTTAGTCGATAATTCACCACATAACGCAGACTACCCCGAGAAGTAAACAAGACAGTCTGCTATGTAATGATCCTCTCTAGCACCTGAGCTTAGTAACGGACCGTTTGACTTACTGCTGATTTAACATAAATGATAGCCAGCCAATGTCGATAAATTTCCGCGTTTTCTGACAAATTGCCGACTCACCCTTAACATAAACGCCTCCTGTGGTGTGGAAAATCTTGGATCTGCTGATCGTCACTTGTCTATTGTCCCCGTACATGTACACGGCACCAGCTCCTGTAGAAAAACAACAAAGCTGAAAGACAGGTTGAGAGCGACAGATCTTTGTGGTGCGAAACTTAACACAATGCGTTCGTCCTCAGTAAAGACAGATAGAGTGATCTGCAGAGATCAACAAGCCTTTCTTGAACTATATATGGGTTTGACGCAATATAGAATACGCACATTGTACTTTCAACGTGACTAATCCGTCGATAGATTCTTCTCGGACGATTTACTTCAAAAATCCAAATTACTTGCAGACTCTGAGTTTGAGATGGAATTACTATTTTTGTTCAATAACGTATTATTTTTTTGTCTTATATGTCAATTTACTAATATATGTATTCATTTTATTTATTTACTTATTGTCGTATTTATGAATTTCCGCTCATTCATGCATATTATTGTATATTTATTTTGAGTTATAGATTGTCATTTGTCGCGCGAAAAGAGAAAGCGCTGAACTTCTTTGCTCTTACACATCCAGTCCATTTGCACACTATAGTATCTTTTCTTACACATTTAAAAGGACGTGTAACAGCCCCAAAATGTCCAGCCACTGTCCAAGAGGTGACATGATTTGACTTCGGAGGAAGCAACATTTAAAAAGACTTGTAAATGTAAACCCTGTAATTCGCTTCGTGTGTCTCACTGTCCACGGGTTCGCCTTTCCTATATAAATCTAATTCGGATCTATCAACAAGTACACCAGATTCCGGAAGGTAGAACTCCCCTCATAGTGGATTTGCATTTTCCATATTCACATAAAAGAGAATCAGTAAATTGCTATTCAAATGATAATAGGACAATAGCTTACATTATCATCTCAATGGCTTGTGCTCGAAAGGCGCTGTAGTTATTTTCTGTAAAATTAACAGCGAAGCAAAGCGCAGTCATTCATCCATTTATGTGTATTTTGTCAACTTGCAGGATACGAGTGTATGAAATAACTAATCCTTTGCCAGGAGCAATACGACATGTCAACAGGGCATATACAATGAGTGATCCATTATATCAATTTTATCAAATGAGTAGTGTAATTTTCATTTGTCCCTTGCCAAAGGTTCGGATCAAAGGAAAATTATATCGCGAGTTTAATAAATTTGATTGAATGAGTCACGAATTGCATATTATATTTAGCCCATAAACCTGTGAAAAGGTTAGAGCCAGAACGACACATTTCACTAAATATAGTTCTAGAAAGCATTGAGAAAATCTGTGATTTTTGTAAACAGAAAACATAACACAGTCCATTAGTGAGCTATAAGACGACTAGCTTTGATTTATCGAAACATTTCGCTCCAAAATTGTGAAGTAAATCTAGATCATATCTCTATGACGTCACGCGATGAGTTGCATGGTGGGAGGAACGGTGATTTCGAAAATCAAACTGAACGAAATATTCAAATTTAGGCTTTTAACGCAAACAATTCACCTCAAAAATTATTTGCTGATCTTACCAAACATCTTGGAACTAGGAAAATGCAATAAAACAGTGTCTACACTGTTCCCAAGGGCTTGATTTTGGTTCTGTCTTGGATTTAGAATGAGCTAGATCTAAGAATAATCTTGAGGTACACCAGTTGTAGACGAGTTCATACACACCAGACAACTCTTTGGTGCCCTACAAAGTAGTAAGGTTAGTTTGTAAATTGTGTGAAAATCTGATACAGAGGCATGCTGCTGTCATTGATGATTGAACTTGAGTTCTGTTTGTGTGCAGGCCTACCTTGTTTAAGCTTACAGCGTCAGTCGCTTCGTTTCCTTTCACCAACTATTGCTATTTTTCACATTTCATGAAGATAAATTTTATGCCTATTCAGTGCTTTCAAAAACTTAACCGTTTGGTACCAAGAAACCGCCGTCCCGGTGTAGTGAGTGATCGCTCGCTTGGCTTTTTCGCAATGGTAACAAACAACAGAAGTAGCCAAAGACAACGTAACATACCCGTGTTACTGATCCGCACTCTGTCAAACATAACGGGACATACCTGTGTTACTTATCTGCACTATGTCAAAAGTAACGTGACATACCTGTGCTATTTAACTGCACTCTATCAAAGGTAACCTGGCATACCTGTGTTAATTATCTGCACTATGTCACAGGTAACGTTACCTACCCGTGTTACTTATCTGCACTATGTCAAAGATAACGTGACCTACCGGTGTTACTTATCTGCACTATGTCAAACATAACGTGACATACCTCTGTTACTTATCTGCACGATGTCTAACGTAACGTAACGAACATGTGTTACTGATCTGCACTCTTTCAAAACTTACGTGACCTACCTATGTTACTGATCTGCACTATGTCAAAGATAACGTCACATACCTGTGCTACTGATCTACACTCTGTCCAAGATAACGTGACCTACCTGTGTTACTTATCTGCACTATGTCAAAGATAAAGTGACCTACCTTTGTTACTTATCTGCACTATGTCAAAGATAACGTGACCTACCTGTGTTACTTATCTGCACTATGTCAAACATAACGTGACATACCTCTGTTACTTATCTGCACGATGTCAAAGGTAACGTAACGAACATGTGTTACTGATCTGCACTCTTTCAAAAGTTACGTGACCTACTTGTGTTACATATCTGCACGATGTCAAAGGTAACGTAACGAACATGTGTTACTGATCTGCACTCTTTCAAAACTTACGTGACCTACCTCTGTTACTGATCTGCACTATGTCAAAGATGACGTGACCTATCTGTCTGTACGATGTCAAAGGTAACTTGACGAACATGTGTTACTGATCTGCACTATGTCAAAGATAACGTCACATACCTGTGCTACTGATCTGCACTCTGTCCAAGATAACATGATCAAGATAACATGACATACCTGTGTTACTAATCTGTACTCTATCAAACGTAATGGCGTGAGTGTCCTCTCCAAAAACACCGTTACCTCTACAGTACTGTATCTTAATATTCTCAAACCGGATGTTTGCGGATTCCTTCATACTGGAATAAAAAAAACATGGAAACATCTTGAGGTGAATCTAAATTATCAACGAACGGTTTTATGCCATGTGTTGTTATCTGCCCTTGTACAATTTCTTAGGTTATGTCGTATAGACAAAAGGTGATAGACACTTCCAAGTTCTTGTAACAATGCGATTTGTCGTACATCGTGAACAATATTGGCGTTTGTCGTTCATCATGAAGATTATTGGCGCTTGTAGTACATCATAAACATTGCTGGCGTTTGTCATTCAGCATGAAAGACACTGGCACGACAGTCGGCATGAACATTATTTGCGCTTATCGCTCAGTTTGAACAGCATTGGCATTTGTCATTCAGCATAAACACCAATCTTGCGAATGTTGTTCAATGTGAACATTATTTGTCGTTCAACATGAACAGTATTTGCGTTTCTCTTTTTTAGCATTAACATTATTTGTGAAGGTCGTTAATTATAAACATTATTTGCGTTTCTTATTTGTTATGAACAATATTTTGGTGTTTGGAATATGACTGTCGAACTTGATATAAGCGTCATGTCCGACATTCGTATACCATTCGTTGTGAGGCTTAGATTTCCCTCAACCCCAACCTGCAAAATCCCAGCCCATCTAAGAACGTGGCAACTTACCTGACACACTCAACAGCTTCGGTTGCTATGACAACATCCATCTCCCCCAAATGGCCCTCTGGCGGGAAGATGTATGCCAGTCCTTTTACTCGATCAATGTAATACTCTCCCTGGAGAAAAGCAGAGCGCGTTGGAGTAATTATCCCAACCTTACTACCCCTCCCCCTCCCCTCAGTCTTAATTAATCGTGCAATGGTGACAGAAGGTTACTCTCATCTTTCTGACCCTGAACAAACATGGGCCTAATCAGATTAAACGCTTTCAGTCTAACGGACTGATTCATTATTAAGCTGTAACACAACCTCTAATTCATCTTTTCTGACCATGTATAATTCGGACCGTACTGGGCCTGTATATGCCTCATTTGAATGCATGAATCGTTTTGGGCTCTAGGCATAGGTAGATGCACGAATGGGATTATACGTATAATATTTATTTATTCATTTGATTGTTGTTGTACCACAAACTCAAGAATATTTCACTTATACGACGACGGCCAGCATTATGGTGGGAAAGAAACCCACGACCATATACATTCAAAGGACGATCTGACCGAAAATAAGTACATGTGTATATATGAATTATGGTATAAAATTTGAATAAATGAAAAGACGTATCACAAACAACATGTGTACAATATCTTACCATCTTATTATATAAAAAGATTTCGTCCAGACACTCAGACTGAAAAACATGGTCTACCATTTGAAAGTTTTTTCAAAACAGACACCATGTGGTTATTTCACGCTCGACACCCTCTTCCATTTCAAAACAGACAACATTTGGATATATCACGCTTGAAAACCACGCTCTACTATTTCAAAACAGATAGCGTGGATATATCGCGCTTGAAAACCACACTCTATTATTTTAAAACGGACAACATTTGGATATATCACGCTTGAAAACCACACTACTATTTCAAAACAGATAATGTGGATATATCGTGCTTGAAAACCACACTCTAATATTTTAAAACGGACAACATGTGGATATATCGCGCTTGAAAATCACGCTCTACTATTTCAAAACAGATAACATGTGGATATATCGCGCAACAAAATCACGATCTACTATTTTAAAACAGATAACGTAAATATATCGCGCTTGAGAAAAACGCTCTACTATTTCAAAACAGACAACATGTGGTTATATCGCGCTTGATTTTTTTTTTTTTTTTTTGGATTGGTGTTTTACGCCGTACTCAAGAATATTTCACTTATACGACGGCGGCCAGCATTATGGTGGGTGGAAACCGGGCAGAGCCCGGGGGAAACCCACGATCATCCGCAGGTTGCTGGCAGACCTTCTCACGTACGGCCACCAGCATGAGCTGGACTTGAACTCACAGCGACCGCATTGGTGAGAGACTCCTGGGTCATTACGCTGCGCTAGCGCTTTAACCGACAGAGCCACGGAGGCCCCCTATATCGCGCTTGAAAACCACGCTCAACTACTTCAAAACAGACAACATGTGTATATAACGCGCAACAAAACCACGCTCTACTACTTCAAAACAGATAACATGTGGATATATCGCGCAACAAAATCACGGTCTACTATTTCAAAACAGATAACATGTGGATATATCGCGCAACAAAATCACGGTCTACTATTTCAAAACAGATAACATGTGTATATAACGCGCAACAAAACCATGATCTACTATTTCAAAACAGATAACATGTGGATATATCGAGCAAGAAAACCACGGTCTTTAGATTACCGGTATATGTGTGTACGACTAGAAAACCATGTGTTACTATTTTGAAAATAGACTAGCTTTGTATTTATTTGACTAGCGTTTAACTCCGTACTCAAGCATATTTCACTTATAATATGGCGGCCAGTATTATTGAGGGGGGAAAACGGTCACAGCCACAGAAAACCCATGGCCATCCGCAGACTACTGCCAGACCTTCCCATGTACGACAGGACCGGAACGACAGGACCTGGACACACAATAACCACATTAGTGGGAGTCTCCTGGATCATTTTGCACCATTAGTTCGCTAACCACTTGGCCACGAAAGCCCCGATTACATATGTATACATCACGTGTAAAACCTGCAAACAGATAGCACGAGTGCATGTAACGCTTAATCATGCTGTACGATTTGTACACGAAAAATCGACAACGCCTTTCTGGCGTTACTGAAGACTGTACATTGAGTACGATTTGCACTTTACCGACCTAATTTGTTACTTAATTTATTTCTCGGTTTTCCATATATTTATATTCAAGGCTGTCCGGAAAATTGGTCATCCAGTTAATGACCTTCTAAGTATGGGCTTTCAAATTCGCAGTTGGTGGTTGGCATATCCTAGAAATGTCCCTTTCCACGCCTAATCCCATCTCTCCAGAGGCTTTTTAAACCGTCTTATTCTTCATAGTTCCTTCACCTGATATACAAAGTACAGGAAATGTACCCCAAAAAAAAAAATTTCGGTCATGAAGGACTTGGTGGTGAGAAGCAACAGTCACCACATATTGAGTAATGTAGGTAAGCATTGGTCAAAGATGTATGGGGCTGTCAAATATATAACATTACCGGCTGATCCAGTTCGGACAAGACGTTGAAGAAGTAAAAATAGCCGCCTTCCCCGGCCTCCATCCCTGTAACATGCAGAGACATACTTCATGAGATACAGCTGAAAGGGTACGCGAAACATTTGCTTTTTATTTCTTAATTAACACACAGTTTAGGATGTGTCAAACATACATGCATAGATAGAAACAAGCCTCTTGGCTTTCTTTTTTAACAGTAAAAATGGATTTATTTATTTATTTATTTGATTTGTGATTTACGCCGTACTCAAAAATATTTTACTTATACGACGGCGGCCGGCATTATGGTGGGAGGAAACCGGGCAGAACCCGGGGAAAACTCACCACCATCCGCAGGTTGCTGGAAGACCTTCCCACGTACGAAAAATGGCTTTAAGCTACAGGTCCAGAAATAAACGGTGATAGCTGTCAAAAACAACTCGGGGTGCGGGGTGGGGTGATAAGTCAGAGAGAGCTGGTCCAAAGAAGTCGTTAAGTTCTTCGTTGACGTCATTTCCGAAAATTTCCAAACATTTGCGAAAAATGTTATCAACTTTTTTTCTTCATTTCCCTTATAACCAAATTCTTTGTTTTAGAGTTCCTTCTCCTGTATCCTTTGAAGTAATAATGAAACGTAACTATATTGTTTTTCGCTTTTGTATTTGTGCATTTACACGAACAGTCAGAATAAAGCTTTATTTTTAAACTACCATCTTACTCGGTGCTCAGCTGTCAATCCGGAAAATAAGCAGCCTGCATTCAACTGGCAGGACGTCAACGATGCTAACTTTGAAAACAACTCTGTGGAAGAAAAGTACGCTTGGGGGCACTAAACTGGTCCTGCATAATTCACCGTTGACGTCACTGATGGAAAATATCCATATAATAGAGGGGGTGCTTAAGAGATATATGATATTTGTTCATTTATGAAACCGGGTCATTTTATCTATAGGAGTCTTTCATCCTTCTTGCGCGTAATTGAATTTAACGGCCAACATAACTGTCCCGCCCACAAAAATGCGATCTCATGCTGAGAGATAATACGGCGCCTGCTGCGACGCTAAAACTAGCAAGTTTTCTCCCTCTTTGATGACCACAGGTTTATATACCCATAAAATCTGACATATCATCCCGGTAAGGAAACGAGCTCACAGCTTGAAAACGCTTTGTTCAGGGCCATCCACAGATTCTCATTGACGTTTTGATCTTTTCAAAAGAGTTATGGTCACAACTGTTCGGATTTATTTTAGCTCAGTCAAGACTATAAATCTACATGGCTTCGCTCAGTTTAATTTAGCCTTCATAGACCATCAACTTTATGTTGCTTATTCAAATTTGTCTTGTGACTAAATAAGTTATGATTGGATATGAAACGCCTGATTATTCATCACTAATAAATAAGTTATGCAGCATGAGGGTATATTATTAAATAATGGCCTTATTAACATAACACACAAACGAATACATCCGTAAAAGAAATGACAGCTCCAGACCATATGTACATATGCGTCGATGAAGTATGCGGTGTACAATCTTTTTACCAATTATCTTTTTATTGCATAACCGATATCTATATTATCGATTTTAACCGATCAGGCGTTAGTTATTTCTATAACTCGAGACAACCACTGTTTCAAGCGAACATTGTTTTGCCTTATAGGTGAGTGGCTCGCGAGTGACACGACATCGTGTTTCTGGTCGTTCTTATATATCGCATCCCATTGCCACGTAAGGATTCCAGATCAAAAGTTGATTTACAGATTTACCAAGTACGTTAAAAAATGTTTGTATCGGATTAGATCCCTTTCCATCCCTTTTGCGAGATAACTAAGGTTATTGTTCATTGTTTTGCCTCTTTTTGAAACTGTGTGTTTTTTGGGGGTTGTGCGTGTGTCCGAGTGTGTGTGGATTTTCTTAATTTTTGTTCAATTTTTTCAGTGGTATTATATGATGTGTTCAGGAATACTTCACCTATATACAACTGTCGCTATGTTTATCGGCGGAGGAAACCAAGAATCTGGTGGAAACCAACGACCAAGCCAGGCAATTTACAAACCAGCTTATTAAATTCAAACTAGCGGGAGCTGTAGTCAAACAAACGACTTCCTTGGTCAAGGGCATGCTGATCGATTTATCGTCTTATTAAACTGACTGACTAATTGAATGGCGGAGTGCCTGATGTGTTTACCTGTCCTGACCCCATAGGGCCCAGGGTTATCCAGGGTTAGTATCCGATGAAGTCTGTCATACTCCATGACACGTGTTGAGAAGTCGGCCCAGCCGTGAAACCTGAGGGCAAGCAAGATACGAGTCTGACTGTGTCAAAAGATATTTCTAGAGCAGAACAAAATATCATGTACGTCATGTAGAAAAGACATTTGCTCATGAACCCGGAAGTAAAAACAATGTATTTAAAAAGCACTATAACAAATATAGAATTGACATCTGCGGTAGCTTACTCACCAATAGCCGTGAACCCAAACATCAGTCTCGCCTTCCCACTGGTCGGGTCGTTCATCCATGAAACCCACGCGCTTACCGAACCGGCCGTTTGGCGCTGACGTCACATTGATGTAACCCTGGAGGACAATTTAAGCTTTTCTGTGATGACGAATTCATTTGTTTACTCAAGATATTTATTTTACTATTCTTTAACGGTATACTCAAAAATGTTCCAACGGTCGGTAGTTTATTCCGGGCAGTCTTTTTTGGAGAAAACTGCCCGGAATAAACTACCGACCGTTGGCAAGTTACTGACAAACTGTCCTAGGCTCATATGGTGTACATATACATGTACACCATATGGGCGGAAGACAAGTGGTCATCAATGAATGTAAGACTGGGCGATACGGGCAGCGTCATCTACAAATCCGTTGTCCAAAGGCTGGGAATGAACCTGCACCTCGTGTGTCTTATCTTATCAATTGAAATGCAATACCGTAATCTTAAGCAGTAACGTACGGTTCGCTCTCAGGGTAGTGAGTGAATAATAATAAAGCCAATTCGTGTTACGTAGATTGTGGTATGTGAGCTGGATTGTCAGATACCTGACGAGGTGAAATGACGTTCCCATGGCTCAGGTCTGTCCCAAATAAATGGTTAATTCGATTGTTATTTCACAACAGATTTAAGAATGTTTCACTCATATGACGACAGGCCCTATTTAAGTGTGGAAGTCACCAGGTCAAGAAACATAACAAGGCATGTTATCGTGGCTTTTCCGATAACCTTGGACATCAAGGATAGCAGAAATGCATGTTTCCCTACCTCGTTTGGATAGGAAGCCAAATTTAGAGGTTTTCCATTGAAGAACAGTTCCATGCCGGCATCGAATTGCTTGTAAAAGCCTCTCTGCTGAAGATGGCCGATGTCCATGACCCCGGCTTCCCACAGGTCTACTTGTAGTATCTAACATGAAGAATAATGACATAAAGTGAGTTGTAAAACGTGATTTGAGCAACTTTTCATAACATATAATAAGGATAACTAAGATTTATATAAAATGAATATGAACAGCAACGTGTATGGGCAACAAAAATATACAGCAATTAGTTTGAAGCACAATAAACACTTTGAAACACTTTGACGAACAACGATTTTGAAGAACAACTTTTAATGAACAACGAATTTATTAGATTCAGGATAATATAAAGTATAATTTAAAGAACAATAATTTGTAATATCTTACATCAAAGCCACACATATAAACAAAAAAGATTTATTGAGATTTTGGACTTTGAGGCATTTGTGTTAACTTTACATATGGAATGTGTCATTTTCTGACAGTGTCAAGTCGTGACATTGAGCTTGTTTTCTGGCGCGTGATAGATTATTTACGCATACAGGGGCAACAATTCTTTGGGTAGCTGTATGAAAGTTCCGTCTCTTTCGAAATTAGCATAAACGTGACGATACTCACCATATGACGGGCATGATGTGGTAATCTCTCCAGGATTTTGGGGTCTTTCACGGGTTCAAACAACTCAGGGGAGATAAATCTTCCACCACTCTGAAAGTTAACGTTACTTTAGAGACTAGGTGAGAGGAAGCATTTCAGTCTTTCGGTTCCCTATCAAAATAGGCCACATCCTCAACACACGCATTAACATACTCTCCAATGCCCCACCTTCTGTTACCTTTCTTTACAGCTGATCTACTGATGTGACGATATAACCGAGGTGTACTTAGGCAATGGACACATCTTTACTTCTTTCAATGGCATTTAGTTGGATAACATAACAAATATATACCAATTGCTGTCATTAATTGATCAATATGCTTGATTACAGTATTAGTATTTATACCGAAACGGCGCTCACGGAATAAATGGAAGTTGTGATCAATATATTTCTTATGTCAGACAAATTTTTAGTTTGGATATTTTGGTCAAATACAGTTTGTAGCAGTAGAGGGCACTTGACTCTAATATGGAACACTAAATTATTGATTTATTAACATCAACTAATAACATTACACGTAATTTGACAAATAGCTATATATGGTGGCTTTAAGTCAGGAGTCTTGTCAGGTACCTGGTAAAGGTCGGCTTATTCCGGGCATTCATGTTTTTTTTTTCATCTATGAACCTGACCAATAATCTAATAAACAGACCAAGCATCTAAATCAAACTGATGAACATAGCTTACAATATGGACGTCTTGACCTTTGTATGGTCGGAAGGTGACGGGAGAGAAATATCTGTCCTCAAATGTGAAACTGACTGGTTCATACGAGCCTTCCATCATCTCCACGGCTATAGCTAGAAAACACAAAAAAGACCGAATAAAAACAAAACAAAAATATTTATTTATTTGTTCCTTAACGCCAAACTCAAAAATTATTCGCATATACGATGGCGGCTAGTATTATGGAGAAATGAAACTGGAGCCTCCGTGGTAAACCACCGACCTTTGTCACTTCCTGAAGAACTTTCCCACGTGAGACGTAAAGAAATGCACACCACATTGGTGAAAGACAAGTGGCGTTTGACGGCGGTAAGACGGCACAAAAGTCCCAACAGGAGTGTGGCTTATTGTCACCACGTCCGAGGATATCTAAAAATTTTCTGTTTAAGGTTGAGTTCAATATAAAAATTGGTAAAACTATAAACAATAAGAAAAAATTTATGCATATCTTAAGGATTTATTTAATCCGTTGTGGTGTCACTTCAGAACAAATGCTAAGATTTAATCCCGGCCTCTTTGTTAATTTGGAGCATATTTTACAATATAGGACCTTGTCATTAATATTTCACAAAAATGACACCAGCGACGTGAGATTACGTGTGAAAATCGTATGTGAACTAATAAGATAAGACCTGCCACTGTACTATCAACGGGTGGAGTAAAACTAATAATGTGCCTGAGATCAGAAAACAGTTGCTACTTGATTGCACAAAGACAGCTGAACAGTTTTGAAACATTTGATTTACTTACGATTGCCGCGGTATGGGTGAATGCTTGCTCTCATCCGGGCAGCGTCAAGGGTCCGCAGGGGGTCCTTTATGGACAAACTGTGAAAAAATGAAGCCGCCATATGTCCACAACAACTGATGTCTTAGAATAATTCACATACCATATTGAGCTCACAAAACAATTTTGTACATCGTCGTTACCTTAATTTATGTTACCAATAAATTATGTATGCTGATAACCCAGTTTCCTCAATTAGTTCTGATTTGCAGTTAAAAGCGGTTGGCTTGTCACACGGGCCTTCCTGAATCAAGTCCGTCAAAGTTAGCTCCTTGATCTTGTAGCGTAGAGACCTGATTTGGACGAAGAGAACGTTGATGATTTGTCGTCTTTTTAGATAGGCAAATCTAAGACATTGTTCACAAATGAATATCCGTTTAACATAAATTTTGGGTTCACTACAAAACTAAGTGTGGTCTTAAGCTTGGCCAGATAAATTGCTGTTACGTGTGGTTTAACCATCTTCAGTATTTTTCAAATCCCTCGACTTAAAGGACTTACCCGGAGTTGGTGTCCTTTCCATGTGGAGACAGATAAAAAATGTAGTCCTTCACAGATTCTGTAAGTTGTAGGCAAACACACAGCGTGAAGACAGAGCGAACCACAACCAATGGCTCCATGATTCTGAATGAATCTGTAAATGCAATTGATGGATTGATTTGATGATTTGTTGATTAATTCATTTATTGATTTGTCTATAGCAAACAACACGAATGATACCAAAGAAAACATTAGGGTCTATTTTCCGGTCCATAAATATATATATATATATATATATATATATATATATATATAAATATATATATATATATATATATATATATATATATATATATATATATATATATATATATATATATACAGCTCGCTCAATTCATTACATTGCACCAAATTCTACCACATCGTGCAGAAATAAAGGCTTTAACTTTTACCCTTTATCACATTTAAGGGATGTGGTTGGGTGCTGTGAGGACATTGAATGACGCCCTATCCGTGCCGTAGCAAGAGACGTTTGTGACGAGCCGGAAGTTTGAGCAAGGAAGTGCACACGTATCAGACTTAGCAGAAGTAGAACTTCTTGAAATACATATATTACCGGTAACGCAGTTCAGTGTTTCAGCTGATGCAAATTCTTTGTCATGACACATTGCCCGCCAAAATCACGAACTTGTTTTTAGCATTATCGTTCTGAACAGTTTAATAGTGTCATGTTTTACATTTAAAATAGAGGCATTAACTGTTGAACAAGAATGGGATGGTCTGTCAACAACTAGCGGATGGTTGTGGGTTTCCCTCGGGCTCTGTGTCGTTTCTTCCCACCACAATGCTGGCCGCCGTCGTATAAGTGAAATATACTTCAGTACGGCGTAAAACACCTATCAAATAAACAAATAAGTAAAGAATGGCTATAACAAATGCTGTCTATAGCATGCATTGTGTCCTCGCTCGAATCATTTAAATGGCGTTTAGCTAAACTCACATGACCTCAAATCCCGAATACGACCAGAACCTGAACTTTAATTCTAATAATTTTGATTTTGCCTCTCTGGTGCGAAATAAGAAGTGTACTGAACGGCCTCAAGGGAGTATTCTGGGATTGGCAAAATCATAATGTGTCCATTGTTATGGTCCCTTTACATTATTTTAACGTTATTGTTTGTTAAATATGATGACAACACAGCATTTTGAATAATTCTAATTGCGACATCTAATTAATTGCAATTAACATCACTGCATTTATTTTCACTTAATTCTGTGTAATGTGCTACTACATTTACATGAACAGTTAGAATAAAACCCTAAATGAGGTAAACTGACAAGAGGGCACATTTAACCAGGTACGCGTGACCATCTTCCAACCGTCGTCGCTGCTCTGGTTTTCCTTTCTATGCTGTTATAATTATATTTTCACGACGTTCCAGTGGGGCTGCTCTATAATTATGTGGACATTGAGAGCGGTCCGCTACACATGGAGACATCGGCTTACTATGACCGACATGATGTTTGAAGAGAAGTTGAACTTCAAACAAGCACATGAGGAAATGAGCTCTGTCATGTACATGTAACACAATTATATATCTAAGCTAACGCATCATCCCAATGATGCACGGACCAGTTATTTGTAGCAAATATGGAAAGAGTTTACTGATTGTCAAGGTCAGTCTGTTTACAATCTAACAGAATTAAAATAAAGACATGCGAGACTGAGCAATGGACGATTCTGTGCCATAAATTCTTACTATGGTGTTTGTACTTGCCCAACATATCAGCTTTTCTGAATTACCTGAGGAGATTCATAACATATTCGTCTTTTGTGACGAATGCATTTACCTATGTTGGAATCCGTTCAATAGCCGTTTTACCGTTAGGACTGTATAACTGATAAACAGCGTTTATTTCATGAATAGATCAACCGCTAATGAAACATACTCGCTACTATGTATATACGCATAATTGAATACTGGTACTGTTACAATTTGAAAATTGCCAGAAATCAACGAGTTTAAGTAAAAGTAGATGAAAATTTATAATAAATGAAAGTCGTGCACATGTGGAACTCCATGCACCGTTAACCTAGTTCGTATCAGTGAAATATGTTTGCATGTGCAGTTGTATCTCAATCCAAAAAAAAAATAAATGAACAGATCAATGAACAAATAAATAGATAAATAAAAAATGGCTTGGTCCAAACCCGTGGCAACGTGGTAAATTGAATCAACTCGATCATACGTAATCTGCTTTGAAAATAAATGCTTGGCTATGTTAAATGTATAATGTACAATCCCAGTTATCTTGCCTTTCCGAACAAAAAGTTGATCTATATCCACAAAAGACATTCGAAATGTTTATTAATTAACGGTTTTGCACAGGGGTAAAAATGTCGTTTGCTTACGTCACTTAATTGGAAGAAACCCACAACATGTATTTATGAATTATCCCTACCGGTCTTTGCAGTCTATTTGGTTGTTGGGAACGCTCGGTTTCCTTTTACTGATATAACTGAATATAAAAAGACTGTAGCATATAGAGAGTAAACCCAGTGCAGCGACAAGATTAATAGCTGGCGTACTATTCTTCATGTTTCTCACGTTAATTACAATCTATTAGACGTCACTGGTCTAGAATGCTCCTTTTTAATGAACAATCACATGAAATGTAAAGGGATCTGGCCTCGGGAATACTTGGTCCTCCAACAGAATCTTGGATTACACGACGCGGACAAAAAAGTGAAATATTCTTGAACCTGCGATGAAACATCTATCACATCCTTTAGTTCTATCCTTGAGTGACATTATCAGGCCTCCCAAGATGCCCGCCCAAGCAATTAAATTTATTTGCATGTCCGTTTTTATTTCTTTAGAAGATCAAAAAGCCTATTCCAGCCATGTAAACACTTAATACATGGAGAAGACATGATTCAAGGTTAGCTGAGTTGTATTCATCCCGATTGTGCGGCTGTTGTCGGCCTATTCGTGAGGCTGGGTACAGTTTATGGGGGTTAATTGACAGAGTCCCGCCGGGGTCGTGTACACTAACTTCCACCGGGAAGAGCGGCCTGGATGCACGGTTTTCAGCAGCGTACACAAATACAAATATTGATTTAAAGTCTCAACCTGGCTATTGTTTCGACTCGCCAGGAATGTCGCGGCGCTGCGTCAAACCGTGCTCAAACACACCGGAAGGCTATGGTCGGACCATGAGGCCCAGAGGACTCTGTGGGTCGATACAGAAGGTCCTGTAAATTTAATACGCTGGCCCGGGGCCTCGTCCACACCCCACATTGATTCCTGCTGTCAGATGGCATGTCCTGAATGCTGCTGTCACCCCTGATATCGACACGGTACTCTCTGACATACTTCAGTACTTCATCCCACATTTTATCTTCATCTCACAAACTTGAACTTGACCTACCCTTATTCTTCAACGTTTTCAACCGCCTCTGCAGCCAATATTTTGAAACATTCCGAGAGAACAATGGGGTCCTTTTAGCATCATTTCCACATTAATTATATGCATGAATTCCACTGAAAAAAGGCTTTTATGCTTTAGTGCTTAAAATGTTGAAGATTTACAATATCCACATTGAATCCACAAGATTCACATTGAATCCACAATATCCACATTGAATCCACAATATCCACATTGAATCCACAAGATTCACATTGTTGATTACCCTGTATTAGACAAATGTATGACACTTTTCCATGTATCATCACATAGTTGGTTTCCTGCGTTTTGCACCTGTATCACACTTCCCCCTATCATCATTACATAGGTGATCACAGCAGATACATGCGTCTTCCTAACACAAATCGTCACAGAAGTGGTCATTGTCATACTTTACCCCAGACTCCACAACAGCATTTACATTTCTTCCCTCAGCATCTTAAACAAAATTGCAGTTTTACTATTCTTTTGAATTCTTTCATACTCAGAACATGAATACAGAAATACTGTATAATATGAACAGTCTTTAAAGATAATTTATTTTTTAAGTAAAGATATCACTCAGAAGCATTTGTGCACAAAGTTTGCAAGAAGTTTTATTTTACGACTTTTTAGGACACCCTTTTCTCAAGTTTCGCACAATTTTATCTTCAAACATTCAGTATTTTTCATTTCTGACTAAATGAAATTCGTCATTTCGCTTTTTAAATTACTTTTTTAAATGTCTACGGATAGTATTCATTGGTATATTTTAAGCATTATTATTTGGAGTATAGATAGTTGACTGGTGTATTAGACCTTATACGATGGCGGCCAGCATTATGGTGGGAGGACACAGGGCAAAGCTCATGACCACCCGCAGCGTCATTTGCGCCGCGCTGGTACGCTAAGCGTAGGACATAGGACCCAAATGCATCATAAATGTACCGATGCTAATAAAACACGCTTCCCAGCAAACTCTCTTTGCCACGATCTCCCTAATCAAACATGGCCTTTTCAAATTGCCTTATCTGGTAGATATTAGGTTGCATTCTAATGCCGTTTTCATTTCATAGTAGCTCAGATATATAAACGTTGAATGTCGGATCACACATTACAGAATTCCCAATACACGTATGTGTGGGATTAATAATAAATGAGTTCGTCGTAACAAGTAATATTGATGTAGCCACGTTAGTTCTGTTCGCTGGATGCATATCTACAACTGCAATACGTTATGATGCTCATTTCTCATTCTGACAGATACCTGTTCCCAATCAGGATTGCCTTGGATGCCATTTGCTTGATGACTTAGCATTACAAAATACCCTAACACAGGCAAAGTAGTTGATCATAGTTATCTAACATATTCCGCTGGATCAGAGTTAGGCATACATGTATTGTGAATACACTGAGCATTCATTATAGATAAGTAAAGTGACTCCGAAGAAATCTACTGGGGCGATATCAATAAGTCTTCATTTCCAGAGAAATGCTACTGAATAATACGCAGAGGTAGTGTATATATGTTGTACCTCCAGGAAAGCATACATGTTTAAAAGAGATAAAATGTTTATTAATAGGTAATTTTAGAGGTTATCTCGGGACATAAAACCTGCAATTCCTGCACGGTTAAAGGAAATAATTGTGTTTCAAAATAATATTTGTTTAGAACTGATTTATACATGGCAACATGAGCGGTCTATGCAGTGTTATATACAACGGCTGGGGTTTCAGCAATATGTCTTCGCATGCATGGTGTGCGAAACCATATCTGGCCAAAACATTTAAAATTTTTACGCGATATATAAATACATATGGAAATAATCTGCGGCAATCTTAAATGAAAAATGTTTCATGTCTGTATTAGGAAGTATACTATACTTTCAAATAAAAGCTTTTTCATTAAAATATTTAGCCATTTCGCAACAACAGAGCACCCTTATAATATTTGAAATGAGTTAGAAGATTTTCACAATCAACCAACATGTAGTAATCACGATGACGCGTTTTGCAGCTGTCTTTTATGAAGTAAAAATGATTTAAAGGGTTATCTTTCTTGCTTAAACTTTCTTGAGTGTTTAAAGTGATTCGTACGCAGCCTTCGCGGGATGGCTTTGACGACTGGTGGCAAGTATCAGTGCAAGAGCTCAGTAATTGTGTGCTTGCCAATTAGCCCACATTCAAGCAGTCCATGACCGATAAACAGAGATTTGTTTCTGGCAGACACAAAATGAAAAAGTATGAAAAGTAACTGTAACCTTTTTAACTATGTTTGTCGTGGGTTGTTTTTTTTTTCTTGAGAGGCGGGTGAAAGTAAAGTGTGGACACAACGTGAGCTGGTTTTGACAATAGCTGCTAAGATTTGTTCGTTATCACAAAGAAACGCCCTGATACACCTTGAACAATAAATCTGAACTACACCTTGTTTCTTTTTATATCAACAGGTTCTATTTGTCGACAAGACGTAAGGCTCATTCCAATAAGCCATTTCTAGGTCAAGTCAAGATTTAAAACCTCGTCAAAACGCTTAGTGTTTCGTACTGGATGTGGCCATTTCGATTACACGTTTGTCTCACGATAATATTTTATGACGTGGTCAAAATTTAAATTTTTAGGTCACAAAAATATGGCCTTAATTTGTTGTTACCATTTGGACTCCAGCCAGCTCAGAAATGGCTCTATGGAATGCTAGTGAACACGAGGTGTACGATTCTATAACTTACCCCTGTGTGCAAACTCCTGAACCCTTAAACTCTTCGGAATCCAAATCGTCTTGGGAGGTATATCTTGTATTGCTTTCTTAGGACTGATATATAGTGGGATAAAGTATAAAGCCGGATGAAAAACGGTTGAAACTACTTTTTTTCATGCCAAATCTTTATATATAGCCTCGTGTGTGTTACCGCGAGCAATATGGCGAACGTGACCAAAACTCTGGTCAGCAGAACTCAGCTTCCTTAAAGACCTCACAAATATTTCATCGTTCATTCGCTAAAACATAGTTTAGGCTAAAAAGGTCGGGGTACTAAAGGAGGAAGACTGGCCGAGAAAATATGGTGCGCATTTCAATTTGAATCTAGATGTCGTACATTATGGTGATGTGTGTGTAACACTGGACTGGTGTCGCTGACCATTCCTGGAGATGTCACCAGATGGCGCTGACATGTCATCCGGATAACCAGACGTTCAGCTCGCGCTGTCACCTCATTTCGTGATAGATTATATGACAAAGTCGTATTGTGGAACTCCTTCAAAATGACCGGAATCACGTTCTGGTGTCTTGGTCTATAATGTACCGCACTGACATCGCACTGCTCGCCATAATCCACATAAAGGTCAGCTTGTTCTTGATGAATGGTTTCTGTGGGCAATATACAGGCCATATTAAATTTAAAGACAACGTATATTACGCAACCACAGAGCACTAACATGTAGCCTGACAATCGTGGCTTGAAGCTGAATGTCTTGCAACAAGAAACTTCCGTGAACCTAGTTTTAGCCACCCTAAAAAAAGGACAACGTCTGTATCTTGATATCGTGAATTTCCCACCCTCGGAAATCGAAATATCGATATGTCATATTAATTTTCACGTTTGACCACATTTTGTTAGATTCTGTGACCCTTAAAATCTGCGCCACAAATCAAAAGGAGACCTCTTATTCTTTTTCACAAATCTGTGTGATTGATATAATTTTCCACACTAATTCCCATACTAACAATGAGCTGAATGAGTATCAGTACTTGTCAGTGTTGTCAAAATATTTCTACTCGATATTTTCCCTGACGATGATTGCAATTTGTTTGGTTGTATCTGAACTAGTTGTCTCTAACTGTCGTGATTTTAGGCAGGTGTCGACACATTCACACTCACACGTATTAGCCAGTCTCAACATTTTACTATATATATGCACAAGTTCTAATATCGAGCCATCTTCGTCATCACATTACTGTTGACGTACCAGCGAAGAGATGTCACCAGCTTAAATCACAGGGTATACTTAAAACTTGTGTTACTGTTATTATTAGTGTAATGTGGGTTGGGACGTGTCTCTGTTTGTGTCTTCAGTATGTTTCTCGAAGTCGGGAGACCTTGGATCAAACCCAGAATGGGCCATATTAAAGACTTTAAAAATGGTACTTGCTGTTGCCTCGCTTGGCACTCAGCACTGAGGGGTTAGAGCAAGGAAATATGACCGGTTGGCCCGGGGTCAGTGTATAGCTCGCAATGTGACTGGATGGAGTGTCATGTATGGTGTCTTCTGCATGATACTTCAGTTGCGGCAGCACTTTGGCGGCATGGACTCGCCCTGTCACAAGAAGACTCAGTATATGTAATACACACCTAATGATTTCTCGCCGTCATATGGTTGAAAAATGACGTTAAACCCCAAGCATTCATTCATCCATTCTTTGGTATGATTCTTGTGATTTAGCGAGAAAAGATGCGAGGACCTGGAACCTTCCCCAGTACTTAACAAAACGATGCTGTGCCCCGAAAAAACAAATACAAATTAGAGATTATGTAGGTCGTTAAGCATCTATCCATTTTTTGTTTGTTTCTTTCTTTAATTACCGGTCCATGTTTACTATCCAGTTCAGTTTTTGCTTCTTCGTTTAAATACCAGTCCATGTTTACTATCCAGTCCATTTTTGTTTGTTCGTTTATTACCAGTCCATGTTTACTATCCAGTCCATTTTTGTTTGTTCGTTTAATTACCAGTCCATATTTACTATCCAGTCCATTTTGTGTTTGTTCGTTTAATTACCAGTCCATGTTTACTCTCCAGTCCATTTTGTGTTTGTTCGTTTAATTACCAGTCCATATTTACTATCCAGTCCATTTTTGTTTGTTCGTTTATTTACCAGTCCATGTTTATTATCCAGTCCATTTCTGTTTGTTCGTTTAATTACCAGTCCATGTTTACTATCCAGTCCATTTTTCTTTGTTCGTTTAATTACCAGTCCATGTTTACTATCCAGTCCATTTTTGTTTGTTCGTTTAATTACCAGTCCATGTTTACTATCCAGTCTATTTTTGTTTGTTCGTTTATTACCAGTCCATGTTTACTATCCAGTCCATTTTTGTTTGTTCGTTTAATTACCAGTCCATATTTAGTGTCCAGTCCATTTTGTGTTTGTTCGTTTAATTACCAGTCCATGTTTACTCTCCAGTCCATTTTGTGTTTGTTCGTTTAATTACCGGTCCATATTTAATATCCAGTCCATTTTTGTTTGTTGGTTTAATTACCAGTCCATATTTACTATCCAGTCCATTTTGTGTTTGTTCGTTTAATTACCAGTCCATGTTTACTATCCAGTCCATTTTTGTTTGTTCGTTTAATTACCAGTCCACGTTTATTATCCAGTCCATTTTTTGTTTGTTCGTTTAATTACCAGTCCATGTTTACTATCTAGTCCATTTTTGTTTGTTCGTTTAATTACCAGTCCATGTTTACTATCCAGTCCATTTTTTGTTTGTTTCATTGCTAGTCTATGTTTACTATCCAGTCCATTTTTGTCTGTTTGTTTACGTTCCAGTCCATGTTTATTTACCAATCATATTTTCACATCTGTGTACATGTCAGGGACCTATCTTGTTTAATCCATTTTGTTTGTACATATATCTGGTAATATTTGTTTCTCTACTTGATAGTCCAGTTTTCTTATATGTATACATATGTGTTACCCTATTTTGTATACATGTCGGCTAATCCATCGTGCTTGAATACATGTGGGCTAATCTATCGTGCTTGTATACATGTCGGCTAACCCATCGTGCTTGTATACATGTCGGGCAATCCATCGTGCTTGTATATATGTGCGGTGGCCCATCGTGCTTGTATACATGTCGGGTAATCAATCGTGCTTGTACATATGTCGACTAATCCATTGTATTTATATACATGTCGGTTAATCGATTGTGTTTGTATACTTATCGGGAAATCCATCGTGCTTGTATACATGTGGGCTAATCTATCGTGCTTGTATACATGTCGGGTAATCCTTCGTATTTGTACACATATCGGGCAATCCATCGTGCTTGTATACATGTCGGCCAATCCATCGTCCTTTTATACATGTCCGTTTATCTGCCCTAATTCAGGCCCCCTCCCTCCCCCAACAAAGTTTTTCGACAGCTACCACCGTTGACGTCATCATGGTAGGTTACTTAATTTCCGGACTGACGTATTCGTGTAAAGCCATTTTTAAGCCAATAGAAGAAAGCTGATCAGCTTTTTTTAATTTTTGTATGATAGGCCACATCATAGAGGGTTTCAAGCAAGGGTTTCACGTTAATAGAGAGGCTATTTATCATCTATCTATACAGCCTAATTCTTACCTAAGTCCGCCAAAGCCATTCTACCATATCATATCATATCGAAATTTAACGCTTTTTCCTCGTCACACTACTTTTGCTGAGGTAGAAGATGTTCACCGAGGCAGAGATCACACGCCGATTATCACACTGCTGTATTATCTGATGTTGGTTTACCTCAAACCGCAATATAGTTTTCTTCAGTAATTCAAGGTTAAAAATTGAAGGTTTTTTACAGTTTTTTTATTTCCTAAAAAGAGGAAGTAAAACCAATCATCACTATTGCATCGATGTGACGGTTTGGAGACACTTCCGGTACAGGCCGCACCTGTCGCTGCACTCTGTGTCCGGTCAGCGTCCGGACGAAGGGCAGCCAGGCTTAGTGCCAGGGTGTGATTTGGCCCGTGTCCTGACCTAATCGGTGACCAGCTCTTGTCCAAGTGAGGTGTTAAGCTGGCGCAAGATGTCAGCGTCCGCAGGTTGATCTGTCTACGTTGATCTGACAGCAGGTGAAGCAAGTTAAAAACAATGGCGGATATTTCGCGAAGAAGTTTCAACAATTAAGGAAACACTTTGAAAGGTTAAATCAGATGGAAACACGAACTTGGGTAAACGCCCATGCGATACTACATGTATGTGAGGGTGATTTGAGCTGAATAATGTCTGCACATAGGGTTTACGGTCAACTTTGTTCTCAGAAATTGGATATTTTTATGGAAGTCTCGGTCGATATGCACGACATACAGTACATATTCTGTACTTACAAAAACGTGCAGATATGCTGTTTGGAAGGGTTGCGGTATGAAGGAGATTGCTTGTCAGTATAACTGTCTTATGAAGTTATGAAGTACACCCTTAAACAAACTAACGAATCAGCTCGTCTCAAAAGCAGTGAAATCGATTTCTAAAAGTAATAATTCCACTTATAAACCACATTTAATCGACGTTTATTAATAAACACAACCGATAAATCAATAATTTAGGAAATACATCAATTATACAATCAACCAACATGAATATCTATTTGTCACGAACGTGTGTATGTTCTAATTTTCGGCCATTCAGGATTTACTGTACTGTGGTTTACTCCACTGGCCTCGGGTTTACCACTCGTGCATCCAAACAAACTACAGTTACTTATCAAATATGTGTGGTTAAATTATTTCATATCATACACATTATCTGTGGTGCCCTGTAAGTATGATTAAACATGCAAGAGCAGAGGCAAGGATTCCGCAAAAGACAGAAGTGTACTTTCGTCGATGACATTGTATTCTGTAAGGTCTACTGGATCGATTTCTCCCTCGGGGACGGTCCTATCTTATATCGGGCGGGGAAGGAACAAAAGCTCCGCAGACAAAAATCCCGCGGACATAAGCCCCTCAATCAATATTAAGTGTATATGGAAAATGACATAACTTGTTTGCTTGTTCGAAAAAACTTGAAACATTCTCCCAGAAGTGACGTTTCAGATTTCAATATATGTTCGCAATCAAAAGAACCTCGCCTTACTCCTTCAATCTCCATGTATTCTAAACGTTTTTGACGACATTGGAAAGACATATATCTCTCAGCGGCATATATATATATATATATATATAGATATATAGATATATATATATATATATATATATATATATATATATATATATATATATATATATATATATATATATATATATATATATATATCTGGTTTTATTTATCATGTACATCCATGTCGAGCATATAAAATGGAGAAAAAAATATACAGTAACCTGTAAAAATAAATTATTATTTTTTATTCTTTTTAAGACTATTAAACAATAATTTTCTTCTTGTGAACTACAATATGATTTGGTTTAAATTCCTAAACAATTAAAATTTTTAAATACATGTGTTATAGTGAACACATAAAATTACATGTAAACTGACCCAAAATGCATGCCTTACAGCAGTCACCAGATGATACTGTGATTCGTAGTAAGCTATAACCTGAATACCATGTTGAAATATTTCAGCCTAACAAATTAAGTATAGTAGTACTATTTAGATAAACTTATATTTCCTCAACGGAAAGCATTTGATAATAATATTAGAGTCATTTTGGCGATAATACTTTGAAAATGTACGTGTACAACGCTTATAAGAGGAAAGGTGTTGAACCCGAGTGACAGACTGAGATACGCTTTGATGACAAATTTTAAATGGAAAATACTATATGAATTCCGAAAACAAATATTCGACATGATGTTTGTTAGACTGTCGGATGTGTTTTGTCGGTTAATTAAGACGACGGGGTGGGGGAACATTTATCCGCAGGAGTTTTAGTCCGTTGGGGTTTTGTCCTGGATTCCTATCGTCCAAGAAAAAAAGAGCAATCCTTTTAACTTTGTAATAATTCAAAATGTTTCAAACGTAAGACTTTGATGGTTCACATACATCATTTTATGGATATTAACAGTTAATATATAATATAACAGTTAATGTTAATATATTAACATTAACATGAAAAATTGAAAGGGCATGCCTGAAGTGTCAGGATGAGGGTGTCTGGAAAGCGACACGGATCATACATTTAAAGCTTTCAAATGTGCCCCTGCTTTGATACAGTATTTCACCGATAGTGCTAAAATATCCCTGAAAGGTGCCTTCTGCCCGATAAATAAAGTGTACGAAATATGATAGTCTTACCTTTGAAACATTTATTCTTATTTGGTTGTTGCTTTACGCCGTACTCAAAAGCATTTCACTTAAACGACAACAATTTAAAACATTTAGTATACGATCATGTAATTACATTTATAATGTACAATGCCAGACCGAGTGTTATGATACGTCTGGGATGCTGTACGTCTTAAGGCATGTACATGTACTTTGAAATATTTGTTGCTGTTGTAAACTCATTTTGCCTATGGTGCTAAAATTGGCTTGACAGCTACTTAATGATGCAGGTGTAATACTTTACTCTTACGTTTAAAACATTTTGAATTATTGCTCAAAATTCTTAAATTATTATGTAAGAAAGCTATCGCCTTTTCGTCTAGTCTACTCGACATATGACATGAATGATACACGTCAAAACAAACGACCTTGACGGGTTCTCGGCAACTCTGTGGATATAGAACTCAAATCATTTCACTTGCTTTATCTATTTGACGAACATGTTCCGCGCACTATGAACGAATTTTATCTGAGGAGCATATTCATTATGTCCTTGGACTGTGATGACACTGGACATAGAAAATCTTTTACAATTGAACTCCATCAGCCTGTTTCATCTAAGTTCTCAATATTTAAGGATCTGTTTGCGTCAGACAAATATCGCACTTTCCCGAAATCCAGCGCGCTTAGCGAGAGCCTGGGAGGTTTGTCTGCATAATAGTTCAGATCAAACGTCTTGGAGACGGAAACAGTATTCGAGGGAGGAATGCGTAGAGGACAACTCCTGTGTAAATGATCTTATAGATGGAAATATAAGAGGTGTGAAGGACATATTGATAGAGTTATAAATTCATTGAAGCCAGAACCATCTGTGTGACAAGCCAGGATTCCCTGCCATGTCAACAGCAGACTTGAAGGAGGTCATCTTTACAACACATATATAATCCATCTTCATACAAATAACGTGTTTTTGTGTTTTATTTCCCGGTTAGGCATGTCTCGTTCGTGCTATATGGCCTACTCGGATCTATCCTCAGGCTAAGATCGTCAAACCGCTCACCGCCATCTGATACGTTCTACGTTGTGTAATAAGGGAATTTTGGGTTCGCACTCTTTTATTTCTAAAAGCAAAAAAAGTCCTACTGTATCAAGTGGCCTTTTAAAAATGTTAGGCTACTATTTTTGAACATATTTACAAAAACATCGTTGTCAGAAAAAAGTAATTTAGGGTAGACGGACGATGGGGAAAATTGATTTATTTTATTTATTTATTTGATTGGCGTTTTACGCCGTACTCAACAATATTTCACCTATACGACGTCGGCCAGCATTATGGTGGGTGGAAACCGGGCGGAACCCAGGAGAAACCCATGACCATCCGCAGGTTGAGAAAATTGAGATGTTGGACGTTTGTGAATTTGAAAAGTTGCTGAAAGGAAAGAGGTATCATTTGGGCCTCTGGGACACGGTAAGACTTGTGATTAATGTCAAGAAGATTAACATTTTTCACAAGTCACATCGTACAGAAGAACGGTTTTTACTTTTAACAATAAAAGGGATAGAATTCAAACGTCCCTATTAGTGTTGCATACACGTACGTTTCAAGATAACGCAACACGAGCGATACCTAGCTCTGTGAGCGGATACTGGGATGTAAAACGACATGCGCCTTGTAAAATGTGCTTTGGGATATGTTTTCACACAATGACTCCCAACTCCAGCATGCACCCTTTTGTTTCCGCCTGTTTTGATAATTTGAAGGAATCCCTAATTGGCAATGCAGATTTGAAATGGCATCTTTCTCTTAAACACACATGTGATCTGTGATCTTCGTTTTTCATTTCTCAGTACATTTACCATGCACTTCAACCCTATACCACATTTAATGTAAGATGCCATACAAAATGAAACAAACAAAATTATCAGTTATTGATACCTTATAATTCACGAGCTTTTTTTAATTAAATACTACATATAAATGTACAAATTTACAAACACAAGATAAACTTATTATGTACAGAAGAGCGTATGCCCAGTTCATCAAAGCAATACTGAAATAGAAACGTATACCATATTGATCATTGCAACATGAATAAATATTATTGGCCCCGTGACAATCTTTACTGAACAAGAATAATAACATTTCCCGAACTCAGTCTTGTTTGAATATAGAATGGTTGGTTTAGAAAACGTTCGAGAAAAAACACATTAATTAGGTGGTTTGTGCAGTTCTCATGGTATATTGCGCTTCAGCGTCATGTTTCTTCTGCAGTACAAGATGTTGGTTAAACATGGCATGAAAAGACAGTACCATCATAAATGATGGAAATGTTTGATAAATTAATCTCTCGACCAGCCCGTCATGGGTTTGGCAGGTTTTTATCGTCAGTGATCATGCCGGAGTAGTGAATGAAAGACGTGGATATCTCTATGGAACGGTTTGGCACAACACGCTATACTGAAAACCACGTGACCAGCACGTGATGCTGACCTAATTAAAGGTCACTCATCCACACAAATGGCAAGTTGTCTGACTATGAAACATCGTGAAAAATGTTTAGGTAATCCATCCAAAGGGAGATTACCGGTCCAAGTAGTCCACTCAGAAATCCACGTATAGACCAGCTACTGTTGTTCTCAGTGGAGGGTAAATGACTATTGGCTTCCACATTGTTGCCATTTTGACTCTTTCTCCAAATGCTCTGACAGAAACAGTTATTGGAGCGACGTTTTTGTCCATGCTCTTCCATCCACACTGAAAAAACCATGAACCTTAACAGGTGCAGCCAATTGTATGAATCTTGTCATTCTTGGATGGACATCCGCTGGGTTTGACCAAACCTCAATCTGACGGTATCCACAAAATGTTCTCCAACATGATTACAATACAATCGTTCGACCTATATCAACTGTTGTTTTTAATTCAGTCGGTAGTGTCGGAAGCTCATCACGTTATCACAAAAAGTAGTTCTTACACACGTCAAACGTTTTACACTTCTGTGTCGGTGGGAGCTTTCTCTAAATCGCTGCTGTTCCGCTTCCTAAAATCATAAAATAACAACATTACCTTATTTAGTTAAAATACTCACATGAGCCTGCATATAATATATTTACAACAAGGAAGTTTCAGATCCCTCCGTGACTATTAGTTCGGCCATACAACAACGATAGATAGTATTTTCAAAATCCCCAAATCTTTCCATTAACCTCAAAACCTTGTTTATATATGAGATACTGTATTTGACCTTCAGTTTTTAGAAAGACGTTTTAAGCTTTGTTTGAAATGTAAATCACCGCCCAGCTGCCTGACAAACCTCTGGACTTAAACCGATAGTCTTAGAAGCGATAGTGTCTAGATTTCTGGACTTAAGCCGATAATCTTACATGCGATAGTATCTACATTTCTGGACTTAAACAACAGCCTTAGAAGCGACAGTATCTAGATGTCTGGATTTAAACCGATAGTCTTACAGGCGATAGTATCTAGATGTCTGGATGTAAACCGATAGTCTTACAAGCGATAGTATTTAGATATACAGTGAAAACTTTTCGATTGCCAAGCATGCATTTTACGGAAGCCAGAGTAACTAACAACATTTTCAAGAGACACATCACGACACATGCAGAAATGAAAGATGGACAATCTAATACAGCATTTGAAGGAATGGATAGCTGAGTACGACGGACGAAGTACAGAGCAGGAAGATGGGTTTTAATTCTTAGACATCAAAGAAGCAACACAAAATCTCGTTCTTCACATCTTTGCGCAAAGAGAACGAAGGGTGGACATTCGTGCATTTGAAGCAAGTCGATTAATTTATACAACACACAACTTTTAAAGCTGGAGGACTTGGTTTTGACTGGACAAATAAAGGAATTTTAATTAACTAATTGTTCTTCCAGTTTTCACATTCATCAGCTATGAATACATAGACACAAACACAGAACGAATCCAGTTCTTTCGACCCCCAGCACAGACCTACCTCATTTATCTCCCTCTTCAAATTACTGTGCTAGATACCTCGTGTTTCGAAACAATTCTGGAAGTTTGGGGAAAACTAAAAATTAGGGAAAAGGAAGATGCCAGTCTGCTTCTGTATACAGTGTTACTTCTTATGTCAAAGACTTCAATAATTTATCACAAGTGAGTTATGCAACTGAAAACCATAGGAAGATGTTAGTATTTTGAATGAGGAATGCACGTTAGGAATGAACATGAAAACCGATGGCAGAAAAGGAGGCTTATGTAGAATGGGGAAATAGAACAGTAGTTGTTGTAGAATGGCGTATACTTCAGTTAGTTAGAGATCAGTGTTAGTTAGAGTTACGTGTAGAACAAGGGTATCAAACAGGCCAACTCCTGGCTGTTTTTCTCACACGAAGGGGACTGGTGGAGGGCGTCTCTCAAAGTATCCGGGGGAGGAAAGGTGTCGGTGGGGTACGCCAATGTGTTTCTTCTGGACCACGGTGACAGCGATGGCGATCACGATTATGGTGGGGATGCCAATGACCAAGCCCATCACGACTGGCCATAACGTCGCCTCGTTCGTCCTCTCAGATTCCTCCCGAGCTTTACTCTGTTCGTCCACTCTTCCAGCAGACGAACCCTCACCGGTTTTGCCCATGTACGCCTCGTTAGAAGTTTCTGGATAAATTCTATCTGGTTTTGTTGTGGTGGTTGTGGTGGATGTGCTCGTTGTTATTGATGTTGTTGTCTTTGTTGTTGTGTTTGTGGTTGTCTTTGTTGTTGTTGTAGGTTCGGCTGTTGTTGTTGTAGGGGTTGATGGTTTAGTTGTTGTCGTTGGTCTAGCTGAGGTTGAGGATGAAGCTTTTTTCCGACCATTGTCTGTGTCCGATGTAGATTCCTGCTCTGGCTTATACATTGTGGTCATTGACCCAGAATCACCAGGGGTAGTTTTTGCCGTTGTTGTAGTTAATGACCTTGTTGTAATTTGGCTGGTTTTAGTCAGCTCAGTTTCGTCCATTTCTGTGGCACGCTGGGTTGCGCTGACACCATCTTGTGATCCTGGATTTGTAGCGCTTACGCTGTCAGTACTGCTGTATGCAAAAGACGGGCTGTCCACGTCTTCAGTTTGCTTATCAACGAGCGTTGTTTCTGAAACGTTAAAGACTGCCTTTGTACTGTTCTCTGGAATTTCTGTGTCAGGCTTAGCCGTGCTGTTGAGATCTGTTTTCGAACCCGTCAAATCTGGGGTTGGGTTGTTTCCATCTTCCGACGCAGGTGCGTTTATCTCAGATGTGGATGTGGTTTTGCGTTCGGTGAAACCTGGGTCTGATCCAGGGACTGGTTTGGTGGGGCTGGGGGATGATCTGTGAGCAGAGGACAAGGAGGTGTATGTGTCATCCAAAGAGACCGGGTTTGTGGAGAAAGAAGAGGACCTGTCAATCAACGTGGTGACGTCAGCCGTCGGGCCAAACAGCGTCTGGAGCAGGGTGGTGAATTGACGACTGGCTGTGGATGGGTGGGTGGGTTTTGAACCAAGGGTAGATATCGGCTTTTTTGTGAGGCCGAAGATCTCGCTTATTCCCGTGACAAAACTGTCCGGGGGTTCCCCAGAGGAAAACGTCTCCGTGTCCTCTTGAAGCGTCGTCAGCCCCTCGCCCTGCTCGGTAACACTCGTCTGAGGCGATAGTGAATTCTCCGGCAAACCCGGATTGGGAGCCTTGGAGGTCGGGTAACTGGAATGTTTCGTTTCACTTCCTGATTCAGGTAGGGTGTTTTCAGTGGGGTCTTCATTTGTGGCCTGCCGTTTGAGCCGAATGGAGTTCTCCAGGAAGCCTGGATTCGGCGCGTCTTGTTCGCCACACGAAACCCGCCACTTCAAGGCCAGCCTGAAACAGAAAATATGATACGTAGAATTCGTATACAATCCATTCTTTAATTGAACTACAGTAATCGTAGCATGTTGGGACGCTTCCATCACATGCAAATTGCACGCAAATAATTCCCCACGAATCATGTCACACATACACAATACATATACAAAAATGGAGCTCTTAAAGATATGTTAAAGAGGATATACCAGATATATTTGGCATAAAATCGATTAGCGCAAGTCCATTCGAATTTTTGCTTTTACTTTAGCTCAACCCAAATAATTACCTTTCACAAAATTTAAGCCTCGACTGTGCACGTGTTACCGTTCAAAATCGATCATAAAGTTCATAAAGGTGGGTCGCATTATAACTTCTTCAGACTTTAGAAGCACATGTACGGGTCTTTATTTATTTACTGAAAGGCAATTAAATTTTGAGCTATTCCTGGTAAATACAGAAAATTTGTTTAACGAAAATAGAATTAAAAATCTTCGGCATAACTTCTTAGAACTTGTTGCCTTGAGATGTAAATTAATAGCGATAATGTTTGAGAGTGTTACAATACCAAAACACTCACATAGCTCTAATCAATATGTATATCACGTTTTTAACATTACTTCGTTAAAATGTTCACTTCGTGGGATTTATATCACGTCACAAGGTAAGAGTCTATCTGAAATGTGGATCAAAGGAAATGGTGATGCCTTACAGCATGATGTCCTTGGTGTCTGGGAGGAGTGCCCAGGCCCAGGCAGGGCCTGCTTGTCCAGAGTAAACCACCTTATGGAAATACGCCACCGGTTTGGAGTCATCTCTTGTATGGATGCTTATGTACAGCTGCAGAAGAGCTTCCCCTGAACACGCCTGTAGTTGAAAGACAGCGCAAAATTAGTAGTCGACAAAGACGTGTCATAGTATTATAGCCTCATTCGATATCTGACGTTGGCAAATAAATGTCATATGCAAACATTCAAAATGTATCCTCCACCCTACGTTGCATACGAAAATGAGACAGAACAGACATTGCTGTGTCAGAGGGAGACGCTGATTAGCTTGCAATCTATTTCGTTGTTTGTCATTTCAATATGCTTTTTTGTAAACGTTAAATATTTGTCGACACAATTCAATTAGTCTAAAATGGCAAAATGTCTGAAAACACCAAGTATTAACATTTTCCATATAACGGACAATGGAATATTTTCTTCTTTGGTACAATATTCAGGTGAAGAACTACAGTTAGATTGTTAATATAAATGACTTTGATTTATTCCCTTTTTCACTTGAAATGTCCACTTAAATTCCTCTAGAAAAGTAAGTGAAAAGGCATGCATATTGCAGCCATTATATATTGTGCCATGAAGTGTAGGCTCGAGTCCATAATAAAACCACTCTTAAAATATGTGGGTGTAACTTTGGGTTACACCCTTAGTACAAAGCTACCACAAAAACCTAGGGTTCCCGGATACCTTATTAGGTATAGCGCGTCACTGAGTGAGTCAAATGTAGCCGTGTATGTAATTAACCTCCGTATGGATCAGCTCGAGAACATTAATACGGAGTTATACAAGGACGTTTGTTACGTCAACCAAGGGTTCAAGCAAAGCACGAATGTCTTATTATCTTTACCTACATATCTACGCTTTTGTGCTTGACAGGATCGTTCCTACACACTGCTTGTGTCTCCCAGTATTGACACAGATTTACTGCGGCCAAGTAACGATGGAATCGGAGTTTGCCAAACATGACAGACTGAAAGGATTCGAGTGACGACCAAATTCTGGCGTACTGACAAGTAGACGTAACCCGTCCAAGCCAACTGTTGAACAATCCATATTTTCACGTAAACGAGGACTCGTTTATTTGATGTTCTGGAGAGATTTACTTAACAGGTAACATCTACCTGGTGTCGTTAGCGAACGCAGTTTGATTCAGAGTTGCACGTTACTACATAGGCCATTTCAACACTTTCACCAAGTCTAAATTCAAATATAAGAAAAGTTTTTGCAGAAATATTGCCAAAACAGTCTATATTTTTGCCCTGACGCATGTCACATTTTGATTTTAAACATTTTTCCATTTCTAACAACCCTGTGCACACAAGCAATCAGGTCTGGCTACATGCTAACCGATTAGATCATGTCTATTTCCTGTCACAATAATGACATGCATAATCAGTATTTCTTGGACAAACACACATGTCGAGAGAGCTTAAAGAAAACAATGAGTCGTCAATTTTAAAGAATCTAGTGGGGCAAAGTTTCCATAGTGGGAAAGACAACAGACATCGCCGTGTTGGATAGGATCTCGGGCTGTCACGGTTTGTGAACAAGTATTAATTATCCTATATGAACATCGACACTATAGTTTTCTTTTGAGGGAATGTTATCTCATGTCAACTCGTAGGTCGGGCGTCTGATAATCACAGTGATATCACACGTTTATCTTGCTGGTCTTAATGAACTTATCATCAATATATCTCGCACTTCTTTAGCAAGTCTGGATACAACCAGCTTGCTCAGGCTCAAGAAGGTGTGCCGTCAACACTGGATTACATGCAAAACATATTTGCTGCCTATTGTAAGCAAACAGCTATTTCCCCATAGCTGCAATCCAGCATTCCACAAGTATTTTCTAAATAAAAAACATGTTTTTAGAAATGTGTCCGTGTTTCGAAACGGTAGGAAATGATCTATTAATACCTGAAATAAATATATCGTACAGACACACTGATCGATTTTTATTCCGCCAGATAAGACGCCTTATAATTAATGTAATATATTTAAAAGTTTATCGCCAACCATGTTCTGTCTGCTTTCAGACGAATTTGAATTTGACAATTAGCACGCGCTTATTTGTTATATCATAAGGTTTATTCTGCCCAATTCATGACAAAGATAACTCTAAACTAATTGGGGTTTTTTTTTGGGGGGGGGGGGTGTGTGGGTGGAGGAAAAGCACTTACCTTGTCGTTCAACACGGATATCGTCATTCGATTGGACGAGCCGTTACTTCCCAAGCTCACAGTGCCGTCCGGACAGCTGACTTCCGGTTTCTCCACTGTCAGGCCAACTTTACCCGCATGACTGTTGAAGAAATCGCACAACATTTCATCACAAGTCACACTGAGGCAAGGCGGTAGCGCGAAAGCAGAATACCGTATATAAAATTCATAATGGAATTGTCAAAACCAAATAAATAAACACGGGTTGAAAATATATTACAACAGTAACTTTCACTACCCAAAACGGTTTACCTGTTTGGTAATATATAGCCAACGACTACTGAAACCGGAAGTCCGCCGGAGACTGTCCCATCAGCAGCGCATGGGTACCCTTCCGGGAATTGGTGAAAATGCAAGCCGACGAATTCTAGTTCCCATCGCGTGATTGCTCTGGCCGATCCTATGCTCTGAAAATATACAACATATAACACTGACTAAGCTGTTGATTAATGGAGTGTATGTACCTTGTTTAATAGTAATATTTTCTTTACCGACTTGCTGTAAGCCAAGAATCGCTGTCCTAATCATAAGCGACATGAATGTACACGGACATATAGTACCTAGATCATGAGACCTTAGTGACAAATAAAAAGCTCGTATGGTCGATTGAGCAACCACTTACTTGCATACTCATCAAAAGTATAAAGGCATGAAGCAATTTTATATTGTTTACTCTCATTATTAAATAACGTGTCAACGTGGCCATCAATATGGGGTGGAAGTTTGTACATGTACAGGTCTACGTCAACACGTCTGAAAGTGTGTCAGTAACACGCCGAAGGTGGAAATCCCATAGGCAATCCGTTTTCCCTCCCTCATAAAACTCGCCGCCATTGTGTGAGTATTATTGTATCAAACAACAACCAATCATATAACCGGCCGCCATTTTGTAAGCTATTATTGCATCAAACAACAACCGATCATAAACATGGCCGCTACTATTGCATCAAACAACAACCAATCAATCACCCGATCATTCAAACCTACTTGGCCTCACAGCGTAACAGAGAACTGGTCGTGGTTTATTTGACGTAACAACCTGCTTATGTGTGTGTGTCTAAAATATCATCATCTTTTACCCCAGGAAGCGTTGCTGCTGCCGTTAACAGATTCTCTCTGTGCTTGTCTCATTGCTGGCGATAGTCGATATGGGCTCTACACACAAAGGAAGTATCTATCTATCGCCTTGTTGTCGCTTTATGCTGCATACGTTCCAGGCTGACACGCGATAAAGTCAGCCTAACAGGTCGATGATAGAAGAATGTAGAGTGGTCATGCTTGCGTCGGGTGTTTACAGGCGGCTTGTTTATGTGCTGCAATTCCTGAAGGCAAACCCCACTACCTCCCTACTCCGGCCAATGCAAATGTGGACACGGCAATCATGTAGGGGCGCGATTCTCGCCACAAGCACATCCTTTCTCTTCAGCAAACCCGACATTGCATATCGCATAAAGAGCCGGGGTCAAAACTTGTTTTTTCCAAAGTTAATTTTTTTAAACAATAAGTCATGCCATTGCTGATGTTAAAGCAATAAAGGGAAATCGATTTACACAATAATTCTTCTTTTTTCACGCATCTAACGTCAACAAACTTTGTTTACTGGGTACAGCAGCTGGCACATGACACCGTCTGTCGTGCAAGGGAAAATTTGTGGTCGTGTGCTTCCACCATGACATGCCGCCGTCTTGAGTAACACATTAACCAACAATCAGTTAAAACAACAAACTATAATAATGTTGGGAGGAACATTTACTAGTGATACAGGTAATACTGTGTCAGCTGAGGGGAGGAACGGCGCTCTAGAAATAATGCAGTGGACCTCCGTCTGGGTGGCAGCGGCCACGGTCAGTGATGTCCAGCGCACGAGAACAACCCGTCCCTTTGGGCATGCCAAGCCTGTCAACGGACATCTATCACCCAACTGTCATCCCCGGTATCCAGTCCTAAAGGGGTGATCTGTTTACTTTGAACTACATGAACAATGTCCTTTCATTAAACGAATAAAAGTTGCATTGAAAAATGGAATACTTCGATGAATTCTTATCAAACTATCGGAGCGTGAGACGTCTCGCGGCGTATGGTCGTTGCTAGTCGTGCCTCGCTCTGATCGCGGAAGGACCCGATACATTCCTGTCATCTCAATTCACCGCACGTCTTGAACACGAGGCGCCATGTTTGAACTTTCAATTCAAAGCAATGACTGAGCAAGCCCGCAAGCAAAGACGACTTCAAATCGCCATTAATTCCAGCCATGCTGCCACTTGATCGCTATGAAATCTATGTACACTGCACAACACATCATCAAAAACGAACGCGAAATTTGGATAAACATTAAAATATTCGGGTGTAAAGCGGATGTCCTGTATGTGGGGGAGAAAGAGGAAATATTGTATACTGTCAGCACTTTCCAATGTCGTCAAGTGTCAAATAATGGGGACAGATCCTAAACGGTTGAGGTGAGATGGGAGCTTGAGAAACGCAAACGTGCGGTAGATAGCCTGGGAAACGCAACGTGTGTTATACAAAATTCCAAAGAATATCGTCCAACACAGGAGATTAACATCGTCATAATAATATGACCAGCATTCTCTTGCAAATTGTGCGTTTTACGACATTAGTATATCCAGAAATTGTCAAAGGCTAGAACTAACACTACACAATAGAGATTACATGCTACTGAATTACAAGCAGGAAAACTTCCTCATTTGCGCAAGGTCATGTGCCAGGTAACATCTTAATTTTGTTTTATTAGGTGAGACGAAATCTGTGCTTTATGCACGAAAAGATGAGATGTAACCTTGCGGTACAGGAGCAACATCATTTGTGTCGCTGAAGAATAGCATACCAGACGAAAAAAATTCAACTCAAAATTTGCTGAAATCTGAGAGAAAGTGACACTTGTAGTTTTTCCCAAGTACTTCAAAATTCTTAAAACTACTTTACCTGTACATCGTAAGCACGCTACATTCATGATGATTGATTTCAGTCAAATATTTGCCGACGAAGGTGACCTTGAAGTTTTGAAGACCATGTGAAAGGTCTGTGATTTAGTATCAAACTCACGGTTCAAGTTCGGACACGGTTTAACGGTAAATCTGAGCCAGGTAATGAGATCGATGAGTGCGGGGGACATTGGAGACAGGCAAGGAAGAGCAGTCCCCTGGGATCCTTACACCAACAGAGGCAGGATCTCACCGGAGCATCGATAAACACGCACGGCTTAAGGGAAGGAGAAAGATATTCCAAACCTTTCTCTCCTCGCCACCTACAAAATGCCCTCCAATATCCCTCCGATCAACATCTTCTTAGCTTCAGCATATCAGCCCCTAGACAACCCGGACTGCAGGTCGTACATGTCCACCTCTAAAAACAAGTATCAGTCTTAGTCAGGTCTTCATACAAACCATCCGACCAGGACAACATGTGTAAGTTCTCACAGCATTATACTCGTGTTTATCAGAATTCCCGCAAAATCCATAGACATAAGATTATGTCCTTCTCACACTAGATAAGTAAGGGTCAGCTTTCGTTATGCCTATAGTGGAGCTTGGACTTCAGAAACCCGAAGCGCCGGTCAATCTGCAGTTTAGCAAATAACAAAAGCTGAACACAAAATCGTAGAATTATCAGAAAGGAACCCCATATGTTAGCTCTGGTTCCACCTAATGATCTTAGAAACATTGGCCTGGTCATCGTGTTTCAACCAAACTGGCCGTAACGTGATCTGCTGTCCCTCTCGATTCTACACGCATTATCTGGTAATTTTTAAGTGGCGAAAAGCAGTTCCACAACATTGCTGTTGTTGTGATACGTGTTCTTCCTGTTCTAGGTAATGCATTTTTAAAATGCGCGTGCGTCGCAAATTGCTACTATACGTCGGCCATTTTTTTCTTGATTTATTTGTAGAGTGCAAAGAGCTATATTGCTTGGAAATAGATATAATCGTCAGCTAGCCAGAAACAAAGATACAGCTGTTATCTGACTTACAAAATATGTGTGTGCACGTGAACAGTTATCATCCAAGATAAGAATATGATAAGAGACAAGTACCGTCTCTATATTAAATGAATTGATATTATGCACCCGAAATTGCACCCATTGTGTTTACTGGCGCCACTGAAGGCATGTCACTGCTCCAGTCTGCGCTAAAAGCTCTAATTTTACATATTGATAACTCACTCAGTGACGTGATATTAATGTGTATAAAATTTGTATAATTTGGCAAATTGGTCACGCACTTACTAACACAAAGTAAGTGATTAACATTCTTACCGTTTCGCCCAACATCAATAGGCCTACTCTGCTCATCAAAGGTTAAAGACACAGGCAATTCAGGGTTAAAAGTTGCAATATTACTTTAATCACATGTTGGGTCTAGCAGTGCAGTGATCATGTTGTAGACATTGTATAACCTTTATGACTAGGTAAAATGTTTTAAATCAAATGTTCAGGCAGTAGCGCGGTTGATTCGAAAATACTTAAGAATACATCATGTTTTCCGCTGATTCAAGTGCAACTATGGAAAAAAAGGTTGCCAGAGCACCTCCTTCGTTAAGGGCCAAGTGCACATTTCTGGCACGGTGATTGATATTTTTTACATCTTGTCTAACTCAGCTAAGCCAGCACTTGGATCATGGTAAAAATGCACTTGTTGTTACTGTCAAAAATGTGAAATAACACGAGTTTGGCAAGACAAAACAACACTGGTTACATCAGCACGTAAATATTTAGAAAAACCGCACTTCAAGTTTTGCCGCGCACCAAGAATAGTTGGCGAACAAACGCATTCTAAGAATACGTGATTTCAGAGTAATGACGTCTACTGACGCTAAATGATATGGACTCAGAGACACTAATAGAGCAGCAACACACTCTGGTCTAGATTATACAGTTCTTCCAAATTGACTGGAAGAATCATGAAAACTACGTTTACTAACTGGTGTTCGCCTTTTTCAATTCACCAAACGCCTACATTTCAACACTGTGTGGTTACACTGTATTAAACATTACAAACTGTTATTCAAATATTATGGGATTTTGAAAATTAACTATTTGTCACACTGCTGAGTTAATTGGAACAACACCTTTGCTAGATAATCACTTAACCAGTGAAATCTTAAGAAATCTATATAAGGCCATTGAGTTCGGAACAGCCTACGGTTGGTCACGGCTAGTCCGTAGGCTGCACGCTGCTCTGTTATTTGACTGTTTGGTCATCCCATTATTATCCCCTTGACCTGTAGGCCTACAATATGAATAAACCGTCGATACAACTGATGCACTCGGTTTCGACAATATAACCCAACAGGAATTTCATTTGAACAGAAACACGGCTCATGGGATATCCATTCCTGGGGACAAATTTGCTGAATCAATACTGGCACATTGTCAGTAGGAAAAAAATATCCAGCACGATGAAAATCAACTGTAATCGACGTCCAGGTACACACAAATGGGGAAGCATAGGCTAGAAGGTAATATTTTAGATGTAGCCTAAAGCTATAATTCTTTATTCATTCTCTGTCACAATAAACTATTCATCTTGAAATTGATAAAGTGGCCAGGTTTCGATTATTTAAGAATATTCATCAGAAATGTCATCAAAGTGGTTTTCGTTTCGGCACATTTAATGTTTTGCACTCATCATGTGGCACACAGATTATCTATGCCGTGTCACAAACAGATTCGTTTATCCGCACTACGCTTCCTACCAGTCAAATTCTGTCGACATTCGAACTGACAAAAATCAGCCGACATGCAGCTTGCATTCTTTGCTTGTTGCATCAAAATGTATACAGTTAAAAGTGAATGTACAAACAACCCATCTATCTAACGCTGCCAATCCTAACATACCCAAAACCCCGCATGTAATTACAAATCGCAGGTAACAAAGTAGATTGAAATTGACATTTACACCTGGATTTGCAGACTGCTAGAGGGTGTTTTGTCTCGTTTGTTTTTCCTACGTAATTAATGACATACTTGTTCAAATTTTTCCCCGGCAAATGTCGGAACTCTACGGTTGTTCTTCCGTGTGTTGTCTACTCATAGTCTACCTGTACACGTGACCCAGAATTCAACCACCTTCTAACTTTGTAACGCAGTAAACAAAATCATCAACACATTAACAAATGGTCTGGCTGAAGCTGCTGTTTTGTGTGAATACAGGGAGCGTGTGTTTTTAACAGCTTGATGACTGGGGATGTTAGGTTTTCTAGGATTGCCCACGCAGTATAGTATGCTGCGGAAGAGACTCGCCCATTATAAAGTGGACTATCCTGGAATATATATACGTATTACCGGAAACGTTTCTCACTGGCAGGTTTTACAAGTATCTGTCACTTTAACTGAATTCTGTTTCCGAAAGAAATTAGGGTAAGTCCCCACCTACCCACCAACTATTGAACTATAACTTCGGCCAAGGCGAAACTCTTACAGCGTCAAGGATTCCATATAGAGCCAGACCAAGTCTGGTCAAACCACTGCAAGTTTTGAACCACCACTTTTATGCTCATAGAGTTATCATTCCGCAGATGGAATGCCAATGGGCTAAACCCAAAGGTCAACAGGCCACTGACAAGAACGAAGCCCCCAAGCACGCCTCTGAAATGCAGGGATTTAACGGATTTATGAGAAGACAGATATGTATTTATAAGTGTCAACAAAAATTATCCAGTTGATATATTTTGCCACCACGCCTCATACTCCTCGTAAACCAGTTAATATTTGTGTTGAGTTGAGCTTTGCGAATAAGGCGTGTGTAAGTATCAGCCCTTCTGGGCGGCTGCCATGTGAGAGCCTCACACAGTTTGTACACAACCCGAAACATAGTAAAGTATATCAGTGAACAGTAACACTTCAAGATTAAGCCGTCTTAAGTTTAATTACCTGGAACTGGACACGTATAAGGGACCGCATAGCATCTCCCTGATTTACTTTAAATACGTGAGTTATATAACGATATGTAATTTCCGTACATAAGATTACAAAATCGCATTTTCTGTTATTCTGGACCAGTGATACGTAATAAATTTCAATTAGCATCACCACATTTTTCCGATTTAATGCTGCTTAAATCATGGTGCTAGGGGACGTGAAATTTGCCACTATATATACATTTACATGAACAATTAGAATAAAACCCTGACTGATGTAAATTGACAAGGAGCCCTATTTTACCGGTTACGTGTGACCATTTGCCCGTTAGCATACAGTCGTTGCCGCTCTGGTCATTTCTGAGCTGTAAGTCATTTATTACATTACGCATGTTTTACAAAATACAAATGCTGGGTGCTTGACATGTCACAACAGCACTTCGCTCATGATCATCTAATTTCGTACAAGTACGTGTGTTTCAGAGGATTATATAGCAATAATTTTGTTATTTGGGAAACGACTTTCAAACTCCTTAGTAATGCCAACCAATTTTCAATGTTAAACTCTGTGCTATACTTAAAATAAGCAATCTTAAATAAAGAGAATCTCGCTAGCTCAGGTCATTTAACAAAAATGCCTTCTCCCGATTCAGGGATCTATATGACCAGCCATAACCGGTCATCAACCTGCTTGTAATTCTCCTTAATTGTATATATCCGGTATTAATACGAATCTCTTTAAATCATTCCACCGTAACGTTCATGAAAGTAGGATTTTTGTCACCTTTATCATTCCGGTTGAATGAATCTCAACAAAAAACTCTATCCTATTCGCTTAGAATACTGGTACATAGTATTTTGAATCAACGTCATGAATATTATTTAAAGAAACTGGTCAGGAAAGCGACCTACTGTCCCAAGTCCCATTTTTCAATCAAGATCGCCAAAGATAATAAAACACCCTCTACAATACACGAACAAAAATAATGCTGACCCGGTGGCTCGGTGGTATGACTGGGATGGGTCAGTATGTGACGGGTGAGTAAGTATACGGGTCAACCGACCGGTGCCATAATTGTAGTGTCTCTGTGCGATGCCATAAAGTAGACCAGGCTATTGTCCATGAACTATCGAGTATGATAAACCTCCTGCTTAAGGGTTACACGAATCCGGCCACTGTATAGGTACAGCTCTAATCTGGATCTGAACAATATAAAAACATTTGCGAAAATTTGCAGTTTGCCATTAACTTAGTAGAAGCAGAAAGACGCACACTGCTTGGTACCGCCTTCAAGCACTTCGTCTTCACGGTCTTACCATATACACTGGTAATACAAGACTCACAGCATAGACAGTGAAAACAGAGCTGCGACCATGCCGTGGTAACTTGTAAATGATCACACGTAATCAGTGAAACACGGCCTCTTGCCAATTTACCTCAGTTAGGGTTTATTCTAATTGTTCATGTAAGTGCTTAAGCCATGTCTCCTATGCATATCCTCCGTCTTATGATATCCCCAAGTTGTCCCCAGCCTAAACATTAGACCGATCACTGATACCCAGGGATATAAGTTCGTGATTTAACACATTGGCACTATGACATGGTTACAGCCCCTACACCTGCAGGTGTAGCCTCAGCGTCACATTTGTAATATGTAGATCAAGGAACCTGTGTAGCACGCCATGACATTAGCGTGAACACGTTGTACAGCTAAAATAGACATTCATGCCAACATGATACATCAGAACATAGTAAAAATCGTCAGACACCGTGACAGGCAAAACGTGTGCAACCTGTGTAACAAGGCACGCCTGACATTAACATAAACGTGTTACACAGTGAAAACCGTCACACAGCGTGACAGGCGAAACGTGTGCAGCGTGTGTAACAAGGCATGACTTAATATCGTCACACACACTGACGTGTCATTTAACATCAACATATAGCTCATAGGCACAATTAGCACATACTCTGACGTAAGGGCTTCCAGTGTCTAAAACCTTTCAATTCCGAAACCCTATACAGGCGAGTGAACGGTAAACTACCTATCCTGGCTGTGTTTAACAGCTTAGGCCTACTAAGTGTACTCTCCAAATAACGAGATTTTTGTCTGTTATGTGTAACTCTACTAATTTATTGTACATTAATGTACATGGATAATTCGTCTATTGCTGCTCGCCTACAACCGCTATATGTTATATATGCACATGAACATAAGAATAGCCTTCACCAAAATGAACTATATAATATGAATTTCATTAGTCTTTTCACACCTCCATTACCACAACCCGGAGTCATCGGGCTTTACTATTTCATATTTTCTGTTTAAACATATCGTCTTTCCTTAAGGGACTATACTTTTTCCCGGACGGTTTTAGGTTACAAGATCTGAATTATTTTCGTTTCATTCAACCAGTCATGGGGCGGTTGACGACTGCAGTCGTCACAGGGCGGTATGGGGATCAGACGTGCGATCGGTGTTGCCCTCTACAATCCTACTCAAGGTCCCACTCCCCGAGGACACGCCCGTGTTTTGAGTCAGGCGGATCACTAAGGGCATCTGTAGTGCATAACATCTACAACTTTCAAGTCTGTTTTTGTTCGCCTACCAAGCTGTCCATTCACCTATCACTAACTGACCCGGTGGAATGTCGTTTAAGAATAGTCTATGCCATATCAATACAAAACGTAGAACGCCAGAGCAGGGCTGAATGAGACCTACAGAAATACATATATACAGGAGCTTTATGTAGGTTTTTGTGTAAAAAAACCGCAATTATTCAACTGGTTAGATGTGGTGGTTAGATGAAACTCCTAACCACATAAAGAAGTCACGGAGGGAGAGAGGGAGGGGGGGGGGACGGACGGACGGGTTTGAATTATACTTTACACCACTCCTTAATACATATTTCTACCTGTTTCTCTCAGTCATGAATACGGCATGTAAAGCAGCGTCTTTGTCAGACTTTTAAATTTGAAAGTGTAAAAGTGTAATACATACCTAAGGACGTTGTGATTTTTATCATTGTGAAGATAAAAGAGGGGCCTATTTTGTTCTTGATTTTGTTAAAATGTTTATTTTTTCAGTTTTTTATGTTTTTACAGATTACAAGATAAAGCATAAAGACGTGAAAAAACCGTAACATGGAAACTCATGTATAAGTGATGCCCCAGACGCACCCCACACGCTGTGGATGTATAATGTTTGTAGTGAAGAGCAGCACCGTCAGTGGATGATGACCTGGTCAATCACGGCCCACACGCAGTTTCGTGACCAGCTGTGCAAGACATAACACGCTGTCTCACCTTACCACATACACTGAACAAGGTGTACAACACACGATAAAACACGCGCACAGACATTGTCGACATATCGTCGTCGTATTTTTTTTCTTTTACTTTTTTTTCTATATTTTGAAGAAAAATAAATATTCATCTCCCACGTTCGTCTGCACATTGTTTATAAAATTGACAAGCGAAACTTGCGGAGTTGTTGCTTTAAATGGGTGTTTTTTTCTAGATACATTGCGGAGTGTTTTGGAGAGATAGCACAAAAAATACCTGAGCCTGTACAAACTATCTATATCCAATCCTCAAACCTTGCCAATGCTAACATCAATTCAAGTCATAATCGTGAAGAGAACTGTTGCATAAAGTGTATGTGCGCCTATCTTTCTTCTGCTCTTAAAGATCAATTTGTTCCGTCCCTTTGTATGACAACGTATTTAAACAGTTCCTATCGCACGAATCGAGTGCCCGATAATCAATTCTTGAACTCTTGTTCCCAGTACTCCGCTAATTATTACAGTTAAATCACATTTTTCATAACTAAAAGTTTTCACTTCAACCTAATCCAAATTCAGAAAGTGAAAAAAGAGATGAGAATGTATTTACATTTCTTTATCAGACCAGTTGACAGAAATTTGTGATCAGATATTTGACTTACCTTCTGCAAAGACAATGGAGTTAGAATGAGGAAACATATAACATGCACGGCGTAACTGTCAATGGCCGTCATGCCTCCAAAGTGTACCAGTGCAACTCTTAGTTTAGTAAACTGTGTCCAGGTACAACAGGTGAAAACTCTTTGATCTCACCGCTAGCTCAATTTGTTCCAACCCTCCGGGGTTGATAAATAGGCTGATATAACACGGCACATTGAGAACTTCAGGATTTAGCTGGGGAGTCCACTAAATTTTGAATAACTTTCGACGAAGTGTAAAATATTCCAAAGTAAGAGGAACGAAGTATTCTTCTTGGTTCAGGTATTGAATAAAGCTGTTTTGAAGTTTTGCTGTCACCGGTAACTGTTCGTCTGTTGTGGATGACAGATCACTGGGTCATCTCTCTTATGCTCTCGCTGTCAGGCTGGATGACACGCTCCCGCTCCGCGTGAGTCTAACTGACCCAACTTTGCATGCTTAACCACGGCTCGCGCACATTTCTCAGGTCATGGAATCGACCCAAATTGACCTTTGAACTTTGTTGACACACACAAACCTTAAAAGGACAATTTGGTGGAGCTCCCGTGTGTTTGAGAGCTGTCAATCCCGCTGATAGGACCTGTCAGAGGCTTTAGCACACCCACTCCTGGTTTGTTTGCGGTGAAACTTTCTGTATTTCGATCATGATCTGTCTACAAGGCCGGCACGAAATTAGGCCCACATCCAGAGTAAAATTAGATTTCGCGATGATACAAGAAGACGTCTATACAGGTGTGTGGTAATACATGTCGGCGGTAAGGAGTGTTTGAACGAGCACGGACTCAGAAAGAGTTCGAGAATTTCCAAATGACGCCTTTGAAATATAGAAATTGTAGCAGGAAATGCTTGAAATGAAATCACGGGTACAGTACGACAAATGTTCGTGATGGTAAAGTGATTTTGTTCACCATTGGAGATAATTTGGAAAAAATGTCAAACACATAAACTTACGTACTGGATAAACGTGTGTTTATATTTCTGTATGTGTTTTTTTCTGGATACAAAGAAATCATTAGACAGGTATCCTGTAGACTCAGAGGTGTGTACACTTCCTGGTTGGATTTGATCACACACACCTCTTCATCATTATTTACTGACAACACTTTCAGGTGACCCAATCTGTTAAAATCTTCACCCCCGCAAGATTTTCAGTATTCATTTGGAAGCCATTTGACTATTCAATTACCAAAGTAAATAAAGCATGCATTTATACAGTAACCGTCGACATATATGTATAAGGGCGAGACATAGTTCCGCCTTAATAAGACAGTCATATACTGATGCGTCACCTGATTACACAGAAAGTGACATTTTATTAGGGAATATCCTTGATACCCAATGATATCTATTAACGTTTGATCACAGTTAAGTCAAGCATGTGTGATCAAATTTGTTATAATTATTTTACTATCACTAAGCCCAAATAACGGACAATATTATATAAAACGAAAATTTGCAAATTATTTCATCATTATTTCACTCAGTCATTTTTTTTCTAACGGTAATACGCCAACTATTTACTGCTAAACCTTGCTGATTCGATAGAGAGGTTGCTTGAATTGAGACCAGAAGTGCTTGACCACTGAGGTCTGGGGTTCACAGTCACCTCTTGGATTGAATGATTGAATATATGGCCTGAGGTAAGGAGATTTACCAGGCATCTGACGATGTACGGTGCCGTGTTTCCCCCGAATTACGCCTATTCATGCCACCGGTATACGTGGCCGACTTCGAATGTAAGTAAAATGTACCCTGGGTGAACGTGAAATAAATAAATAAATAAATAAATAAATAAATAAAAAGAACAATCTGAACTAATCATTTTTGCGAAAAAGTCTGTTAAACGCGTATTAAAAAATACACCGTATACATTTTGTAGTTCTGTAACAAGATTCTAGTCGGACTGCAACATAGCTATATCTTCACAGTTATAAACAGTCTCACAAATCTCTGCATGTGAGCCTATTCTTATTCAAAGTAAAATGCTTATACACAGAAATATTCTAGTTCCAAAACAGCATACATTTATAAATCTTGAAGACCTTCCGAGTAGCACTGGATTTAGACCTGTTTTACAAGGGAACGCCCTTACGGGTCACAAAACTTGTGACCTTTTCTTTCAAAGTTCCTGATTGAAATGGAAATTGTAAAAGTTGTTCTGAATGAGGTTAAGAGGTTAAGTTGTGTATTGATGCGTTTCAAATCAGAAAATTTGTAGGGGTGTTGAGACATGCTAGATTAAACTCCACTGGCATCACTGTGCTTATACTGACTGACAATGGACGGGTTGTTTTGTGTTGCTCTGCAGATCTTAAGCTATAGTCGACTTCCAAACCTCACTTTGTGCATACTCCAGTGTTTGTAGCACTGACATAGTGACATTTGTAAGGAAGCCATCATCTCCCGATTACATGTGCAGCAATGACATAAATAACAACATAAGTTATAACGCCCTGTGGTGAATCGGCTGCCTTATTCATTGCATTCTTAACTAACGCTGTGGGTGTTTTTATTTATCGTGACCATATAAATATCATACAGTCATCTGTTAAATCGTCAAATAATGCTGCCACACCTTGACATCTTATGAATACAAGAGGTTATCTTTTCCCATTCGCAATGCCTAGTGTCGCTACTGCCTTCTATATTACATTTACATGTAACGTTATGATTTGGACATGGAGCTTGAGTTGCTAAAAAGAAGATGGACGTGTTTTTGGATAAGATGGACGCATGTATATTCATGTTCGGGTTGGACCACCATGCACCTATGTTTAGAATGTTTTAGTCTTCCACTTTTTGAATAAAGTTCACAAAAGTATGTAAATTTGCTGATCAGTTGGCGTGTTTCTGTTCCTTCTTCATCACTGTAATATAGACCAACAGCGTTATATTAATTGCACGTTTTAGTTCAGTACCACGTCTGTAATTTTTAGTCGTCTTTTATCGGCTGAATTGATAATTTTCCATGTCTACGTATTTTCTGTGGAACTCAATTCCGATTCTGTGTGAATATCTTAAAATGCTCTTGTAAGCAATGGCAGGCAATGCTGTTGTTGGATGCCTCGATGACATTGTGTCCATATTTGCCGTATCAACACATCTTCTGTGTCAGATGTTTCTTGTCGGTGACAGCTTAACTTTCTGTACACACCGCTTACTGTTTTTTTTTTTCATTTGAACAATACATATGATTAACATTATACAATGACAGTGTTTCCGTGGGTATTTTTCATGTTGCAAATTATACTTTAATGTAAAATGTGAAACTTTCTTCCTTTTTTGTATGTTTTTACATTATCTCTGTAAAGTTTATCTTACGAAATTAAAAACTGACTACCACTATTTCAATAGGCATGTATTTATTACAAACATCAAATTTCTACAGGGCGTTGATGATAAAAGGCGATCAACGTGTCTCTTATAGAGCCGTTTACACAGTATATCGTTGGCTAAAGGCCTTGTCTTCCACCAAATAGCGAACATGGCGTGTGAAAAAAGTTCGTGAGTATCTTTCCAAAGGTTGTTGGTTTACCTTCAACCACAAGCTGATCACCATTGCAGTTTGAAAGTGAAAATTCTGCAGTACGGCGAAAAAGCAACAATCAAATAAATAAAAACAGGTTTATCAGGTACAGGCCTAAGCCATCTCACAGTTATTTTTAAAATGACGAAGGGCCCGCAGGTTCTTTTGATAACAGTATGCATTTATTTTGTTTATTTTTCATGTTTCACTCACACAGTGGTGGCCAATTTTAGTAAACCGACTTATATGCCAGTAAACCTGAGTTTCCAGGGGTAAACCACGAACCTTTGGCAAGTTGCTGACCAACTTTTCTACATTCGGCTGGTTTAAGGACACACAGTTTGGTTCTTTATGACCGTAATTGTCATTTTTATCTCATCCAGCTGGAAAAAAGATCGGCCTAACCCTTTCGAGCGGTGATCCTAAAGAACCAACAATCTCATTGGTACGAAAAAAGGACGTTCTATTTGAAACTTAATATCACTGTCCAAAACTTATTCCAGTCACTGTCAAACATTACACATTTATTGCGTTTGATAAAGAAGTTATAGGATCGATAATCGGAAAATCAGTTATAGGATCGTCATCAGAAAATGGGGCTGTTACCCATACGTAATATATCTGTTTCTCAATAAATCTTTGGTCCTCATCAAATCTTCTTGGCTATACCTGTTTTCCTTCACTGACGTCTTACCATTTATTTTGTTCGCATGCACCATTGACAGGTTCCTAATCTTTTGATTTCTGCCAAACTGGCTGTGCCCCGCCGGTATGTTTTCAATATACTGTTGATAAAATCGGATGAAAAACAAGTGAAATCAATGATGTAAATAAATACAGGAAGTGGTCCGCCTTATAACCTGCCTATATACACCATGGTTGACCTGAACACTTGGAACAAATCCAGGTGTTGACAAATCACGCTAGAGTTGTTAGAGATTTGTATCCCTGATTTAAAAACCTACCCAAGTTGTACACAATCCCATCCAGCAGTTGTTGAAACGTCCATTTAAATGAAAGGACATGTGAAAAATAATATAATACTAATTATTTCAGAATAGGGATGGAATCAGACGTAAACGACCACAGCCATTGGTAACCCTATAAATCGACCTTTAATCTTCTTTGATCAGAAGGCCAAAGGATGCAATACGTAAGAGAAACGGCCGAAACACTAATACAGCGTCACTCACACCCCACGCGCATAGGACTAGACTGAGGAAATAATAGCGTTCGTGTGACGCCAGCGGAAACGGCTGCCTCGGATTACACAAATAACTGGAATGTAATAGGTTAAAATGATAACATGGCGTTGTTCTCGATTTCTTCAATGTGCGATATCTCGGTTATGCAACCTCACAAAAATAAAAAGGTATGGTTTCAAAACTATATATGGAATACTTTATCGAAGCATACACACATTTGCCCTAGTGTTGAAGCGGAAAAGCGACTCAATTCTGTAGGATTTCTATTTTATATGATTTGTAGTTTTGTACTAAAATAGTATCATTGTTAACAGCTTACCACTCTGATAAATTTCTCAAGTCAGATTGGTTGAATAACTTACATCCTGAATAACAATTGCACATGCGTACAGCTCGTACATGTATTTCAAATTAGTGGCTGAAGGTCGCATATTGTAGGCGTATATTTTTTTTTTACATGAGTAATGAGCATAGTCGACACTAATCGTATTTCTGTTCTACAGCTATACCTCTAGCTTGAATCAATATAATGTGTCGCATAAAAGCCCCTGACGTAGACATGTATTCCGCACCATTGTCCCTTATGATGAAAAGTCTAGGCATATAGGTTAACCATGGTAATGCTTTAAGAGGCCTGTATATTCATGCAGACTTGCCTTTTCGGCTTTATGTAAATTTAACAGTGATACCGACCAGTTAATTTAAAATAGATAGGTGAACTTCCGATAAAATGTTCAGGTGATTGTTTTACATTGTTTAAATAGGTAACTGGAAACAAAGTGTTGAAGTGGGTAAATATAGTTTTCTTGTTAGCTCTATACACATTCTCACCTGACGTTTCAGGTCGTGGTCAAACACCTCGGGCCAGTGTTCACACACCACAGAGAGACGTAACAGGGCATATGTATAATCAACTCCTTCACATACATCTTATGTGCCTAATGGGCGTATTTAACTTCTGTTTGGGGAAAGCTAACAGTCAGCCTTTATAAAACTCTTGTCGTCAACAACAGCCTGTCGATCCCAAATGCGAGCCAGCCTGGACTCCATATCAACTGGTCCAGGGCTTGTTATATACATGCACCGCTTCCGTGGCCTAATGGTTAGACCGTCCACCTCGATGTCGTGATCAAACCCAAGTTGGGTCATACCAAAGAACTTTAAAAATGGAACTTGTTGCTGCCTCGCTTGGAGCTCAGCACTGTGAGGTTAGAGCAAGGAAACAGGGCCGGTTGGGCCTGTGTCAGTATAATGCGATTGGGTGGGGTATCATTTTAGGTGTCTTCGGCATGGACTCGCCTGTCTACAGGAAGAGAAATTATAAGAACACATACCTATGACTCATACTGTTAAGTACGGCGTAAAACCCAAAGCATTACATCCCGGTACATGTAAATACACATGTAGGCCCTATCCACTTTTATTCTAACCTCCAAATCTAGGGGTCAAAACAGACAACCGTTAACCAAAAGGAAATTCCAGGTCAATAATCGCATGACCAATTTCCAAAACAATGCTCAACACAACTAACAAAGAACTGATAAAATACCAAAGTAAGAAGTTAGGAATACGGATTCGTGCAAAGAGGGGCATTCAACTGATGATGAAAATGTGGGAAGGATGATGGAAAGACGGAAAGAATTAATTAAATCCGTCCACACATGTAGTCACAGCTCTAGCCTCTGTTCTCACACAGGTGATACTGACACAGTTTTAGCCTCACACGTGACACGGTACTGATATATGTAAATGTAGTTACATTTCTATCCCCCATTCACACACGTGGTTCTGATAAATTCAGTTCTAGTGTCCATTCTCACACACACGGTAGAGATAGTTAGAGTTCTGCTGCCCATTCGCACTCATGGTACCGATACAAGTAGTTACAGTTCTAGCGCCATTCTCACTCGTGGTAGTGACACAAGTAGTCACTGATCTATCGACCAGTCTCACACACGTGGTATTGATACAAGTAGTTACAGTTCTAGTGCTCTTTCTCACGCGTAATATTGACACAAACAGTTGCAGTTCTAGCGTCAATTCGCACACGTGGTACTGACACAAATAGTTACAGTTCTACCGTCCGTTTCCACACACACGGTAATGGAAGTTCCAGTTCTAGCGCTCAATCTCACACGTGGTACTGATACAAGTAGCTACAGTTCTAACGATCATTCTCACACACGTAGCACTGACACAAGTAGTTAATGTTCTAACGTTCATTCTCACACACACGGTAATGGCAGTTATAGCTCTAGCGTCCATTCGTACACACGGTACTGATACAAGTAGCTACAGTTCTACTTTACGTTCACCTTGTGGGTATTGTTAGGAAACAGTTAACAGTTCATGAGCATATTGGGAACAGATTCTTAAACTTACAATAAACGGCATCCATGCATTCCTTCTTCAGAAGCTTATTGCTGAATTGGTGTTTAATGTAGATTTAGTTGATAGGACTACGTCGCCGCAGCACATCATAGAGAGCGGGTAGTTGTTTAGACAATGCGATAATATAATGTAACTGGTGTGTAAGGAGGAAAGTTATTTGTACATGTTTAAGAATACAAGCAAAGCTTCAAGTACGACAAACAGACTAAAGAATATTTGCTGACAAGAACTTGATAAAATTTATAACAGAAGGATTAGACTCCATCTTTCTCTAGGCTCTTTTTTCTGTCTTGGACCAAGTATTACAGTGGCCTATGCTCCGGCTTACATGCACTCGGCGGAGAACAGTGGTTACCGCCATTGAATTTGTGCCGAAAGATGCTAGACTAGTCTCACATTCTGGCCATTTCTCTATATCACAAAAGTTTCATAGCGACAAACGTAAAGTGATGTCTTATTTGTCAACAGCTGACTTACATCAAGTGTATTTATTGCTAACTTAATGTAGTCAAAGGACATGTATTTATTCTGTTGGAACTGAATCTGAGTGAGGATTACTTAGGGCGTCGGCAACAGAGCGCAGAAAACTCTCCTCAAGAGCAGCCGCTTTGAGTCGGAGAATCTCTCAAATGTAGAGTTATCCCAGAGTTACGTCACTTCGAATTGAAAGCATTAACCCAAATCCCAGTCATGGAAAAACATCATAATCTGACAGCTTATTTGCAGAGATTCGTCAATAGCCGCAGTTTTCTTTAAAAAAAAATACCAGAAAGTTTTTGTCAGGGTTTCACGTGATGACGCACACTACATCTCTTTTCATAAAAATATAAACTGTTGATCCTTGTGAATATTTGTCAGACATAACCTGTTTTTGTGTCAAAATCCACAATAAATATCTTTTTTCTCAAATGTTGCCTTATGAATAATGTATTGCCTAAGACTCTCTTATCACTGTCTATTTACACATGGCTATACCTGTGTCTGTTTATATGGATGTTTTACAATATATCTGTTGAATGCTTCGCATATCACAACACTGCTTTGCTAATGCCGGGTCATTTAATTTATTGCAAACACTAGCTCTTTTGGAGAAGACAGGATGACTACAAGGGGACACTCTGTCGCGGTCTCCGGGGAGGGGGCCGTGATCTAGTGGTTAAAAGTGCTTGCCTTTCAATCGCTGAGAAACATGAGGTATTGGATCAAATCCAGTCTTGGACGCGGATTTTGTAGATATACCCCTGATTTAACAGTCTGTGATGCCTTGGTGACAATAACCTGTCAACCACGCTTCTTCGACTATTTCCACCGTCTAACGTACGTTGAAGACCACTTGCCTCCGATGAATATACTTCAAATATCTGTGACATATCTGTATGTTCTGGAAAGTTCGTCAATAACTTGCCACAGGTGGGTGGCTTATCCCCGGCAGTCTGGATTCCTCCACCCATAAAACTAACCGCCTCATAGGGGGTGGGTTGGGGGTAGGGGTGGGGGTGATAGTTAGTGAGAACTTACTGAATTGATTTGAATAGGAGGTTAAACAACAACTAAATTGATACGCAAAATAAATGTTGAGATCTTTCTATATAATTGTGATCTGTGAACTGTGAATTGGAATCTGATAATTTTGTACAATATAAACATAAGTGTGGATGATTACATCCGTTGAACGCGAACCGGGTTCAAATGACACAGAGTATTCACTATATAGTTTTAAACACAGATGCATAATGACGAACTACAAGTACTTACATTATTTATTTATTTGTTTGATTTTCGTATACTCCAGCCAGTATTTTACTTGCCCTGCAGTTACTGGAGACGTGCATGTTACATCTGCACCACGCATGTGACCCGAGTCTTTGTATAGAGTGTGCCTATTATTGGAAACGACACGTTTGGGATGCCTAGCTTATGCCAGGCATCAGCTGGACGTCCCCATCTTTCAAATGAAATATGACGTCATGCACACATTACCCTATGATGTCGATAGCAGCTATAAAACTGGTCAACAAGTAAATCCGTGCGTGTAACTTCTAAAGCAACGATTTACCCTTATAGAGGTCTATAAATTGACTGGTGTACGGAGAACGTTTGTTTGATTGTGTAAATGAGCAGAAACATGTTGACTTGATGTTAAATTCAAATATTGGAGCTATAGGAAGACATTTTGGATATTGTTAAAATGTCAAATTAAAAGACCATCGAAAATCGGGTTTTAGCTTATTGAGCTAGTGTATGTATTTAGGCCAAATTAAGGTGCTCATGTCTGACCTAGATCAATTTGATTGGGGTTATACACCGATTATAAGCAATCTACAGATCACGTATTCTCGTGCAGGCGCAAAGCCCGTTACTAAGTCCTGATGATGACCTTACACCACTGCCCGAGTGATAGCTAAAGCAGCATGCCGCAGGATACCGTTTTAATATATAAAAATCAGTAATATATTGGAACGTCCAAGCTGCGCGCTTACCATTAGGGAATAATTCTAGAACTGGTCAGCCCGGTGTCCATTGAGGAAACAGCATAAATATAACATGTGACATGTAGCGTCGTGATTCAAGCAAACAAGGTCATAAACAAAGCCCTACACATGTTATATAACAGAAAGCAATCTTGAAAATCACAGATTATAGATTTCTGAGCACGGTAGTAGTATAGCATGCTGCAAACGTGTCTCATTGGAGAGGATAAATTGAGGAGGATCAGGTGCATGTACACTACTGGATAATATATATCCATTGTCTGGGGTAGGTTCACTCACTATACGCGGACGACACCGGACTATGCCTCGCACCGGCCGCCAGCCACCTCGCCGGCAGCAGCAAACGCCGCGGCGGGGCCGGAAGCGGGGTCACAGAACGCTCGCGGGCAGAGACTCAGGCCCGGTCGATACCGTTCTCCATGCATTGTTCTACGATCCCGACAGTTCAGTGCCTTACAGCGGCGTTCAGCCCTTGCTCAAGGCATCTCGGCAACATGGACTCAAAGTGAGTCGGGCCCGCGTGTCGGCTTGGCTGGCCCAGCAGGACACGTACACGCTGCCCGGTCCCGCTCGACGGCGCTACCCTCGTAACCGAGTTGTGTTGGGGGTATAGACAGTCAATGCCAGGCGGACCTGGTCGACATGGCAGCATTTGCCAAAGAGAAAGACGCCAACCGTTACCTGCTTATCTGCATCTGTGTCTGAATAGACCGTTCCAGGCATTTTAAAGGACAACGAGGTGTTTTTCTTTCCAACGTTTAACCAGACCAAAGCGTCCGTGGTAGATCGGTTTAACCGTACTTTGAAAGGACGCATGTACAAATAATTCACCGTTCACAACACTCGGTGGTACCTGGAAGCTTTACCGGCGCTGGTCGGCGGCTACAATCAAGCGTATCACCGGAGTATACGGCGGGCCACCATCGAAGTCACCACCCAGAATCAGAGAGAAGTGCGTCAAGCCTTGTACGGTCCACCCACGTCCAAACGATCGGTGCACCGTTATCGCGCCGGCGATCTCATGCGTATAGGTAAAGTGAAAGGGAAATTCGAAAAATCGTACATCCCAAATTGGAGCACGAAAATGTTCCGCATTGTCCGCACCCACCCTCACCCGCCTGTCGTGTACACACTGGAGGACTTGAACGGGGAACGGTTGCTCGGGACGTTTTAGGAGATCGAACTGTGTTTTACGGCGACCGCAGCCGCGATCAGCCGAACTGACTCACCCAGCTTCTCCATCCATGGATACTCGATGAGAGCATCAGTTTAACTGACTCGTCAGCGGACCAACGGGGTGTGGAAATTCCGTGTTTGTGAAACGGTTGGTGGCGCACGCTCAAACTCTCATTTACCCATCCCCGCAACGCGTCGTCTGGTGCTACGGAGAGTGGCAGCCGTTGTACACCACGTTATCCAACGTTCGGTTTGAAGAAGGTGTGCCCAGCCCATCAGCATTCGGCCCTGGGGAGCGGACGTTAGTCGTCGTGGACGATTTGATGGCCGAAGCGGACGAACGCGTGACAAAACTCTTTACCAAAGGCAGCCACCACCGCAATATCAGCGTGGTGTACATGGTGCAGAACTTGTTCAACAAAACCAAAGATCATTGCACCATCAGTCTGAACGCATACTACTTGGTGTTGTTCAAAAACCCGCGATACGCGTCTCAAATTACCACGATCGCTAAACAGATGGCTCCGGGACGGACGCAGTACGTCAGCGAGACGTTTGAGGCTATTTGCTGGTGGATTTCAAACAAGCCACACCCGACCATCTGCTACTTCGCACTCACATCTTCCACGGGGAGATTCAGCACACCTACCTCCCCAAGTCATAAAGCTTCTTATGCACCATCTACCGAATCAGTTGTTTCCACGTCAGCCACGTTTCCTCGCCAAAACCACGACCACCAAAACAACTACCACCACCACACCACGCCGATCCAAGGGACGACAACAGCGGCAACCCGGACTGCGTCCGTCTCCAGCCATCGTACCCCCGCTAAAGTGGAGTCCGTATTAATTACCGGTGCCACATGAAAAGATGGTCAGTCCGCCCGGAGGAGATCACCTCACCAAGATGTTTTACGTCACGCTGCCCAGTAACAGCTCGCTTGACTGCTTCCCTAGCAATACCTTGACGCATTTCACCACCCAACTGCCACAGCCCATTCATTTGACTGGTGACCGGGAATGTGGGTTGGTAGAACACAGTAACCCCGTAACTGGTTCAACGAGCGGCAAGACGAAGTGTGGTATGTCTTAGACTCCAAAGAGGACCCGCACCGCGCTAAGCATAAGTTAACATTGCCAGCAAGCTATTACTCATCACCCAAAGACCTTGCTAAGGGCCTGACCGACTTGTTGACCCACACACACATCCCTTTATTCAAGGCTAACGCCGGTGATTTGACATTCCGTTTCGATGATGTGCGGCTGTTTCAGAAACAACTGGGGCTCGACTTCAGCCCGCGTCTGAAGCAGCTCATGAATTTACGGCACGATTAGCTCTGGGGCCAGCGGATCTGCCGCATATCAGTGCCGACGATTTACATGCCACCATGACCACGCTGTACACGGACATTGCCAAACCGCGTGTGGGGAGAGACACGCTGGCGCCGCTGCTGCTGGTCAACACAAAAAGGAAGTACGGGCAACACATCTCCAAGACCTTCCAACATGCGGAATACATCCCCGTGCGGCACAAGCATTTCTCGACGGTGGAAATTGATATCAGTGACGACACGGGGCAACCCGTTGCATTTGAACGCGGTAAAGTGGTGCTGACACTTCACTTTCGACGGCGGCGCGCATTACCCTTGTAATGAACGTCGTAGACGACCCCACCCTGTGCCGATCCTACATCGACTATTACACAAAGCAAGCCGGCGGAGGTGTGTTACCTGTGTTTCGAGGTGCCGTTGTACAGCGTGGTCACGGCTTGCTCGGCAGCTTCATCACAATGGCGCAGCCCTTGTTAAGTGCGGGTGTGAAAGCGTTGGGTAAAACTGCGTTACGTGCCGGAGTGAAAGTTATGGACGACGTGTGGGACACGGTGCCGGTGAGCCAGGCCTTGAAAAGACGCAATCTGGATGGGTTGGGGGGGGGGGGGGCAGCTGGTGGTCGTATCGCCGCTCCCACTCGTCCCCGCCTGCCCATTGGGCCCAAAAGACGTACCCTCCCCCGCCATCCTCAACGCACCAAACTCCACACTGGATATTTTTAGCTAACGCCATGGCTCTGACCTACGCCGAGTGTTGTCCGACTAACCTGTGGCTGCATTCGCTGTGACAACAGGTCTCCTTGAATGACAAACGCATCACCGCTTCCACCAACATGTACCCGTACCGTGCCTACTTGGAGACGTTGTTGTCTTACGGCGCAGAGGCTAAGAACACCCAGCTATCTTCCGCCTTGTGGTACACGGACACCCAAGAGATGTTTGACAAACGGCTCAGTTCACAGCCCAAAGTCAGTCGGTTGACATCCTGGGACGCCTGCACTGTGACATGTTCCTGCAACGGCGTCATCTGCTGAACAAGGTGAGCGTCCTCATCTGACTCACCCTGTCCAAGGCCGTTTTTGCCTTGATGTCTGGTGAGGAGGGTCCCGACTACAAGATCCGCTTGGAGGAGGTGGTGATCTTTGTGCGCAAAGTCAACGTCTCCGGCGGCGTTCAACTGGAGCATTTGAAAGCGTTGATCAATGCCCCTGCCAACTACTCTATCCGCCACGTGCTGACCAAGTATTTCTCCATGTCCAAAGGCCACACCCTCATCAACGAACAAAACCTATTTCTGGCCAGTATACCGACACGTTTAGTGGTGGAATGTGTGAGCAACACGGCTTCTTACGGCAGCTACGCTAAAAACCCGACTCGGCGGACGTCAAATTCCTGCCAAGCCCCTGACACCCGACTTTGACACCGGAAATTTCGTCACAACGTACATGAACCTCTTTACCAACACGGGGAAAGTGTTTCACGACGAGGGGAACTCCATCCTTCGCCACACGTTCGCTGAAGGCATCACGCTGTTTTGTTTCGACCATGACGATCACCAGCTGAACCTGATGCAGAAAGGTGATTTGCGCCTGGAGATGCGGTTTGCCAGACCACTGCCGGAATAACGTGGTGTGCTACTTCCAATTCAACAATATCATAGAAATAGACAAAAGCCGAAACGTGCACTGTGACTTCGCCAGTTGAAAAAACAAACAACATGGACTCGGTGCAATTGCGACGTGTGCTACAGGCGGGCGTATCTACGCTCGAGACCACCTCCCTCACCGAGTGACCAACACACCCTGGGCCTGTGTCACCAACACAGACACGTGCCTCCGCCCGGGACAACATTGGGTAGCCGTCTTCATAGACGTGTGCCCAGACCCACCCCGTCTACGGGGAGAATACTTTAATTCGTACGGATTCCACACCCTCCACACCGCTTGGCTCAAACGGAGGACACACCACTGGACGTGAAATGACGGGTCACGCCTCGTTCGTGGTACCGATGAAAGATGATGCTCGGCCCGCTCAAGATGTTTTTCTTTAGGCAGTCGTGCATGTCTTTGTCTTTCTCACCAATGAGCGTGAACACAGAGCGCAAATCGTGAAACAAATAACGGAGGATGAGTACTGGTATGCTAATACAGTCTTTGAAGACGTCGACGTGCATGGTTTGGTAGAATACCAACATCTTCTCCGCCGCCTCCATGGAGGGGATCACGTCTAGGTTGTTATACCACCTCTGCAAGTCTTTTACGGTACGCATGCCGTGCTTCCTCCACCTCTCCTGCAGGGTCATGTACTCGGCGTCCGTGCACGGCTGGTGGGTCAGATTGTTATCGAAAGCGTGGCGGTGTTGTAACCCCGTTTCCTCCAGCCCGCCGCGGGAGTCTATATACGTGTAACAAAATTTCCCTTTGGTGACAGCCGTAAGTTTTCCCCCACTTGTCGTAACTGTAATTAGGCGCCAGATAATTTCGTATGTCCAGAAATTTCAGCTGCGGCGTGCTGATGACCATGTGGTTATTGTTACACTTGATAACACACTCCAAATCACCGCACTTGACCAGGTTGGAGTAAAGCTGTTCCTTGATCATGTTCAGGTCGTAGTTACCCGAGTTGAAGCTAAGGATGGGGAGCTGGTTGATATAGGCGACGAATTTGTCCCGCACCCTCCGAGGGTAAGTAGAGTAGAGTAGAGTAGAGTAGAGCAGAGCAGAGCAGAGCAGAGCAGAGTAGAGCAGAGTAGAGTAGATTATAGTAGAGTAGAGTACAGGACAGTATAGTATAGTATAGTAGAGTATAGTAGAGTATAGTATAGTATAGTATAGTATAGTATAGTATAGTAGAGTATAGTATAGTATAGTATAGTAGAGTATGGCAGAGCAGATTATAGTAGAGTGGAGTAGAGCAGAGTAGAGTATAGTAGAGTAGAGTATAGTATAGTATAGTATAGTATAGTATAGTATAGTATAGTATAGTATAGTATGATAGAGTAGAGTAGAGTAGAGCAGAGTAGAGTAGAGTATGGTAGAGTACAGTAGAGTATAGTAGAGTAGAGTAGAGTATAGCACAGTATAGTATAGTATAGTACAGTAAAGTATAGTAGAGTATAGTAGAGTAGAGTAGAGTATAGTATAGTAGAGTATAGAATAGTATAGTAGAGTAGAGTAGAGTAGAGTACAATATAGTAGAGTACAGTATAGTAGAGTACAGTATACTACATTATAGCTATAGTAGAGTATAACTATAGTACAGTATATTTATTTATTTATTTGATTGTTGAATGTATAACTATGGTAGAGTAGAATATAACTATAGTAGAGTCACATTCCGTTTAAACATGTGGGCTTAGAAGCATGTGGGCTTAGAAGAACCGTGTTAGCCGTGTAAACAAGCGGCCCAGAGTTATTCCCCCTGAAATTCTCCCTCACAAATGGTATTGCTGATTCTGATGTACGAAATATGGCATGGGTTTATACTACATCGTATGATATAGTCAGCCTTCAGGTGTAGCGTTATATTGTACAAATAACATCAATTGAGTTCTGCAAAAACACCTGGGCTATCTTTTAACATGTGGGCATAGAGGAGCCACACAGCGCCATCTATGATGTCTAATAATTATTATTTTATTCAATTTTACATCAAAAGGCACCAGATCCAGAGAATATGAGCACAGAAACGTGTTTGTCAACATATAGGTAAAAAAAGCGTATAACTTGGAAGCATACGGTTATGTAACATTGGCTGTGCCACTGCGCGAGCAGCTCACCAGTAAATCTCAAGAATCGAACATTGGACCATTCATAGTACAATACTGGACAGCTGAAAATGAAACAAATCCAACAAATACACTATCGCTGACATCGATTTGACAACAGGCATTGTCCTATGTACATTTTTTTTGCGAGACGAATTTCTTCACGGACCCTGTTTGCAACCAGGCAAATCACGTTGTCTCTAGCTTCTGGATTGTCTTATAGAATAGCTTATCATTTCATGCAATTATCTGTTGGTATCGGCAGTCATACCTTTTCATGTATGTGCAGAAGTGGTGGATAATTACCTAGCGAGCATTATGGCATGTGGGCTTAGATTAGCCCTACAGCGCCATCCATGATATCCAATAATTATTGTTTTATTCAATTTTATATAAAAAGGCACCAAATCCAGAGAATATGACCACAAAAAAGTGTTAGGCAACAAACAGGTAAAAAATAAGCTTAAAACTTGGAAGCATACGGTTATGTAACACTAATTCTGGATTGCCTTATAGAGTAACTTGTCAGGTCACACAATTATCTGTTGGTATCTGGAGTCATACCTTTTCATGTATGTGGCGCGAAATGGAGCTCACCCATTAGTCAGTTTTGGCGCGAAAGAGCCGAAGGAGCTGCGCTCATTGGTCTGTTGGCGCGCATCGCGTGACGTACGTTCTGCAACATGTCAGTCGTGATGGTTATTCTATGATTATTCCATATATTTATTTGTTTATCGATTCTTCATGATTTGACAAATGTCAGGTATTCCGTGCCATTGCCTCCTCACTTAAGGACCTGCTCTCGCGCGTTAAATCAGTTTTGGCGCGAAATGGAGCTGAAGGAGATGCTCAACCCAACTTTACAAGCCGACGTTTTGGTGCGAATGGAGTTCACCAATGGATCAGTTTTCGCGCGAATTGGAGCTGAAGGAGCTGCTATCGCGCATGACATCAGTTTTGACGCGAACGAAGTGGAGCTCACCCATTGGCTATTTTTTGGACGCGAACGAAATGGAGCTCACCCATTGGTCCGTGGCTCATGAGAGCGCGGGCTGAACGACACACCTGATCCTCCTCAATTTATCCTCTTCAATGAGACACGTTTGCAACATATTATACTACTCACGATGCTAAACACAAATCAAAAAGATATTATTACCATTCTTCATCATCTTCTATATCATCTTATTTGTATTATATTTCAGTGCTCACTCTGCGCTCTGTGATTGTACCAGATTGTTAACTGTGAAGATCTATAGCAATGACAACCTACGTACTATATCAGATGAAAATAAAGCGAACCTGGGTTATACATGCAGCACGATTTTTTGTGTTTGTCGCTTTAGAATACTTTTTCTTCCTGTTGCTCTGTTACAGCCGTGTCACATCATATGTTTACCGGCACATAAAAACTGCGATTTATGATCGCGTTCACGGAGGCTTAGGTATCCCCTGAAGAGCTTCACAGGCTACAAGGGCTGTTAGGAGTGCCTGTTGGCAAAAAACCGTTTAGCTCTGTCACAGGTTCCTGCCTGGGAACCGTTACTCAAAGCTGTTGTAGGTCTGTAACATCTGTAGCTGAGATCATGATGTATGTGTCTATCTGCAATATGGATGATGACTGAAGTCAGGCTTCAGCGCAAATGGATGTAGATGTTAATGCATGAATCAACGACAGCTAGCTCGCCACAACAATGTGCAGCAAGTTAACAAACCGTTGTATAACTATGAAGACAACATCACTGGTTTGGTAGAGACACCTGTCACATAACGCACAGGAGACTAAAGAAGTCGACACATGTGGTGAGGATCACGCGTTCTGTGGTCGGACGGACACTGTCGGAATCGTGGATAAGCAGCGAGAGTTTTGTTGACAGGCGACGTTATTTATGCCCTTCCATCCGGTAACCAGTAACCACATGCTGTGGTCTGCTGTGCATCTGAACGGCATTCGGTCAACTGTCAGTCCTGCGGCATGTTTTCATTGTTTCATCATATACTTCTCACATCAGACATACATGTAGATAACCTGAGGTCAGTTCTTATGTGCATGAAACCGCCGTTGTCTGACAAAACCCCACCAGTGTAGGCTATATGAATGTTCACCGTTAAAAGTTACATGAAATGGTTGGTTTCTATGTTTAATACGTAGCTTACGATGTGCCCTCCTGTCATATAAAAGTCACACAAAAATAACTTTACAACTTTCTTGTTGAAGCATAGAGCTGCATTCTGGAAGATGGAGTCGTCAGATCGTGTTTTTAATTTTAAATAATTACTGTTTAACACCGTAACCAGGAATATTTTCCTTAAATCTTGACGAAGTTAAGCAACGTCGAGTTCGGTCAGTACTTGAATGGGTGACCGAATGTGAATCCTGAGTGCTGTCAGCTGTAACTGTCATTTTCAAAACGGAACGTCTTTCATTGTCTAGGACACACGAGGTGTGGGTTCAAACCTGACACTGGATATGGGATTTGTAGATTCCCCAGAGATGGAAAGCGTTCGTTGAAAACCAGTTGTCATTAACATGCCAAAGGTGGGTGGTTTTCACAGGTTTCTTCTACCCATCAAAATGACAGGCATCTTGTAAGTGATGCAGTTAAGCAGCAATGAAATTATGGGTGAGGGAAACCGGAGACCGCCTTTCGTCAGGACCTACCTGGCACACCTCCTGAGAGATACCGCCTTTCGTCAGGACCTACCTGACACACCTCCTGAGGGAAACCGGAGACCGCCTTTCGTCAGGCACACCTCCTGAGAGATACCGCCTTTCGTCAGGATCTACCTGACACACCTCCTGAGGGAAACCGGAGACCGCCTTTCGTCAAGACCACCCTGACACACCTCCTCAGGGAAACCGGAGACCGCCTTTCGTCAGGACCTACCTGGCATACCTCCTGAGGGAAACCGAACACCGCCTTTCGTCAAGACCCCCCTGACACACCTCCTGAGGGAAACCGGAAACCGCCTTTCGTCAGGATCTACCAGACACACCTCCAGAGGGAAGCCAGAGACCGCCTTTCGTCAAGACCCCCCTGACACACCTCCTGAGGGAAACCGGAAACTGCTTTTCGTCAAGTCCTACCAGACACACCTCCTGAGGGAAACCGGAGACCGCCTTTCGTCAGGACCTACCTGACACACCTCCTGACTTACAACCACAGCCAAACCAGCTAGAGCGGGATTCGAACTTGTGACGTTACTGGTCCAGAGCCTGGTAGTCGCGGTTAGCCAGCCCTTTAAACGTCTGAGCCAGCGAGGGACCATATTTCATTGATACAACGGCGATCAAGTTTAAACAGGGCACCGAGCAGAGCGTCCTGAGAACTGTGCACCGCCCATAACAGATATTTAAGACAAACGTCTTCATTTAAGGTCGCAGCCAAATCAACCGGAACTTGATTTTTAATTTGCCTGTCCCAGCTAAAATCTTCTCTGTTTGATGACAAACAATCGTTAAGAGCATGCATGTATATCAGACAATACACTGTCTGTTGTATTTTAAAACACCCATTTGAGCACTCGTTCACCCTATTTGGGTTTTGACGTTTGAAGTGACTTTTTCGGTTCAAAATGCCATAGATATCCTTTGAGTGACATCATTGTTTTTGGACGACTTTATGGTTAACAGTGACATAACAATGTGTGTCCACAGAAGGCACATCTTTTCAAAGCTTCCAAATCTAGTTAAGATAAAATCGATGTTCGCGATAACCACAAATGTCCGTGCCAATGGAGTTCCCTCCACAGCCGGCTCAATCAGCTGGATCTTTGCGCCGAGTCCATGATCTATTACGATGTTCGCTATCTTAGAGTAAATTCAGGATCGCAATATGAATACCAATCAACCACTGCAGTACGTGCACAACGTTATTGCAGCGAGTAGCGCGCCCGACTCGTAAGTAACATACCCAGGTTCAGTTCATAATCTGGTTGTAGGGATCTTCCACATAGAAGAATTATGCTTTCTGCATAACAGCCCAACACAAGAACTGGGGGTAATGTTGTGATGCCAGTGGCCAGTTTTACAACTGCGGATGATCGTGGGTTTCTCCAGGGCTCTACCCGGTTTCTGCCCACCATAATGCTGGCCGCCGTCGTATAATTGAAATAAGTACGGTGTAAGTAAACACCAATCATATAATAAAAAATTGCTCCTTTATAAAAAAAACACCGCTCCTCTTTACATGAACCTGTCCTAGGTGCTAGGTGCCCCAAAATAAAAAAAAATCAGGTCCTCAGTTAATACGTAATATTTGTCCAAGGGACAGAGTAGTACGGCCAGATATCGGGTTAGATTGCTTACGGTAGGCTTTGAACCAAAACTACAACTACTTGGGCGTTTTCCATTTTTTGTTTTAGATAGTTTTACTCAAAACTGTACAGTGTATTTGTGCAGCTCTAAACAGACCAACCAACAGTTCATGGACCTGAATGAATTACTTTTAAAATCAACTGTCTGTTGAAAGAAAATGTAGATGACGTTACGTACCGTTGACTATAGCTTGAAGACAAAGGGAAGCGAAGCAATCAGTACTGTGCATATAAGAATTTAAAGCGATACATAGTTGTCTCCCCTCTCTACTTTTCTACACAGGCAATCCGAATACTTTGCTGTATGAAGAATTAATCGTTGTTTAAATGGCCCTTTCCCCAGAGCAAAGTTTGCCATTATGATGAATCTTGCCACAATTATTACGTCCACCATTAAACTATGTACATATATACATACAATTCCCTCAATTATTATTACTCAGTACATAATAAATCCTTAAACATCTTCAACACATATTTAGGCCTACCGAGTGGGGTCAAACCAAAGACTGCAAAATTGGTACTTGTCGCTGCTTCGCTTGGCGCTCAGCACTGAGAGGTTAGAGCAAAGAAACAGGACTGGTTGACCCGGTGTCAGAATAATGTGACTGGTCTGGTGTCTTTGGCGTGATGCATCAGTGGCGGCGGCATTTTGGCAGCGTTGACTCACCCTGCCACAAAAGACACCGTATATGTACCCTAACCCCACCATTGCTCTATATTGCTGAATATCGCACGCCACGTTATGCCCAGAGAAACCAAAAGGGTTAAGAAGAGGGTCGAAAAGGAATTCGGTTCACACCTGGACACACGGATACACTTGAAATGTACTAAATCACAGTAGTTAGCCACAAACACACCATGCATACATGTATTTGATTAACATAGCTCAAATTAGACAAATCGTTTAAAATTAAAAAAAGACTGAGAGAAAAAATTAGGCAATGTGTAATAAAAAACACATAGCATATTAAATGTGTTTTGTTAACACATACACATTTCATTTTGTCTGCTCATTGTGAGATTGGTTAATATATAACTTGCTGTTTTCAACAACATATACCATTATATGTTACACTATTATACCATTTGATAGGAATATATGTAGTTTTATCGAGAATAGTAAATTCTTGATAGACGCGATGGTATAGGCAAAGGTGTCACGTCACTTGTTCACATTAAAAATTTAAAGTAGTTAAACCCAAAATTACTGATGCATTCCCTCAAATGTACAAAAAATTACGTTTACATTGTATTGTATCCCGATCTTGGTGATATCTAATCTTATTTAAAATAGTCGATTACCATTACATGCCGTCAGAGACTGAATAAATAAGAATCCATAATTGAATAAATATGTCATAATTAATAACTATCATCATCATATTCATATTAATTTATATATAAAATAATATTGACCTGTGATTAAATCTGTCTTCTCCGTCGAAATTTAGGACGCCGTCAGCTAGTCTTCGTGAAAACGTACTAAGCATTTCAAAGTTTCGTAACATTGTTTAACAGTGCGTGAACACTAAAATCAAGAAGATTAGTTGAGCTTTACATAGCAAAATGCCCCCATGTACTGTATCCAAGCTGACTTGGGCTTGTAAAGTGCAGGATGCTTACAAAACCTGATCTGGTTTAGTGACGTAACAAGCCCTGCTAGCTGGGTATGATAAAACACGAATTACACCTGACCCAAGAACTGACATGCCCCTACATGTTGTCACACATACACTCCAGCAACTTATTTTCAAACAATCCTGTTCATCGCTTGACATGGGATTTGATGGTAATAAAGGGATGTTTCGTAATTTTTGAGTCAGTTCATACCGTAATTTTGAGAGTACTGGCGGTAGATCGGGGACAGCATTATAGCTAGTCCCCCTGTTCAGCCTTCCTGCTGCCGCTAACACACGCTCTCTGTCACTCAGTTGGACAAACCGCACAATTATATTGTTCTTCCCGTCAGGTCCGCTGGTAGCCTGTGTACAGCCTGCAATAATATATTATCTGCAGTCAGTCTATCCTATTTCGGTGTGTCTCTTACTTTTTTGTCTGTAAGCGCTATCCCTTCACTAAGTTTGCCAGAAATGCCTTTGACAATCAAGTTCCTCTTTCTTTCCTACAAATCTATTTTAATTTGCTCATATGTTTCACGTTCAATTTTTCCGTGGATTTGGCCATTGAATGTTCATGAATTCAGGTAATGTCAAGACCCATATGCTCAACAGTTTTTTCCAAACAACTCAATTTTTTCATATATATTTCCATGTTTCACATCATATGGCAGTGATATGTTCCGACACAGAACGAAGTTCGCTTTGGAAGATCAGATACAGTTTAGCGAAACACTTTTGAGGTCGGCTAGACCAGACACTTGGTAGGCTTACGTTAAAGCATTGTGTTCCGCCCAAGTCTCCATCGGGCTCGACATGCCTTGGTCAGCATGGTCAACGGTAGCCACTTTTGCCAATTGTGTTCTTCGTTCATTTTCCGTGAATTTTCTCCTTTGCCTTGAATTCATGTAGAAAATAAAGTTCTATTTCACCCAATTTCCTGATTACGTGGATAGTTAGCTGCAAATTGTAGGCCCATGACTTTTCAGACAGCAGGTTCAATAGATTTTATGCAGAGCAGGTTTTTCCACACCTCACCGCTACGTTAATTGGTGTTATTATTTAAACAGCTGACAGAAGATCATGCATTTAACTGCCTTCTACAAATACGACATGTAAATATTACTGCGGCCGCGCTGCGTGTGAAAATCTAGATATCACCTGTGCGTAAGTTCCTTAGCTGCTTAGCAAAATTCAGTGGTTTATTCAGGTTACCTACACCCATACATCTGACCTCCGTCGTGTGAATTATTCTTCACTGTGGAGTTTAACACCAATCAGCTAAATCACATCAGTTTTAAAGTCATAAATCTCTAATCTCAAATGTACAAATATGTGGTATGGGCGGGGGTGGGGGGGGGGAGAGATTGCCTCGATCTATTGATCTTTCAATGACTACATGGTTTTGATCGGCATACTAGTCCATGGTATGACGCTCCAGTGACACTGGGTCAACAAGTGTACGTTTCAGTCATATCCTTGTAAACAGCACGTGTCAAGCGTATCAAGATCACTATTTTGGTCTCAGGCAGATTTTAAAGCCTGGTCTGCCGGCCCCCACTTGCTGAATGAGTACATCGCCAACTCAACCTCCGGCCACCGCACAATGCTCTAGCTTTTATCTGTATGTCATGCTTGCTAGTTTCCTTTGTTTCTATCATCAGAATCAATGATTACATATTTTGATCATTTATGGTCCATCTTTTTCGAAACAAACTGAATAGCACATAAATGAAAACAAGGCTAACAGCCTTATACTTTATATTTGCTTATTGAATTAATTGGCATATTTACATCAATTCAGGAGTACTTCACTTAATTTATACAGCTGTCGGAAAGGAAACTGGGTTGTCTGCCCTGTCTGAGGGGAATCCACTGCACATAACCAGGCACTTGACAAAGCTCCAGACTTAAAGCTAATCACAAGTCAGCTAGTCTGCCGTCTGCATAAATTCGTAAATACCTTCAACATGACTACTTGAATATACAATTAACTTTAGCGGCGTTTACGCAAAAAAGGCAGTGGAAGACAATCACAGCTGATGTATTATTTATTAACGTAATCCAGTCAGCAATAGTTGCAATTAAAGTGTAACTGATAGATATTTTAATTAACAGCAACTTATGAACTAACATGGTAGACCATTTTAACAATGATTTGGTTTCGTCGCTTATGACATTCCTTACGTCTTTCCGTCATCATTGAAAACTCTTCGAATCCGTTCAAATTTCTTACTTTTTAAACTTCTTAATTCTTTGGTGTTGTTTTAGAAAGTAGTTTTGTGATTATTAACCTGGGCATTGGCGTCAGGAGGAAATTAATAATGGGGAACCGAACTACAACGGCCCATTATAAGCGGACGAGTACTGTACAGAGCTGAAAAAGTGACGTTATGCAAGAAATTAAAAGATTTTTAAAATGTGGGCGATGGGTGTGGTGGTGTATATACAAGATTAAAATTCGGAGCTCCGAAATTAGAGGTCGGCGTCCCGCGTTTCACATAAGGTAAGGGTCCAGAGGCAGAATAGGCCCCTTACACTCTAAATTTAATCTGTTAGTTTTAACAAGACGTCTTCTGTCTGATTACGTGTTACCGTCGCATCGGTTACGTGTGACCATTTGCAAGGTATCACACTATCACGTCGCTGCTCTGGTTTCACTCTCTACGCTGTGCGTCTTTATTATCTTGAGTGAAGCTAGAATATATTCTGCTATTGTAACACAGTATTCTGTAATGTTCAACATAATATTCTGTTAGTCTAATAGCAACTTCAAGTTGAATGAATAGAATATGTGTGTCATATTTAACATAATCAGTTGTAATACATTCTAGCTTCACTCAGGCAACAGGCTTTCTGTTAACTTTAACAGATTTTTTGGGGGGAGTACGTTCCGACACAATAGATTGGCATGAACTATTTATCAGCGATTCAAAGTTAGAGCAACAAGATATGGGGTTTTAAGAGTACAGAGCAGTAAGAGAGACATGGTGAAACAATTCACTTAGAAGAAAATTGAAAGTGGAGGGGAGGGGCTGAGTTTAAAAGTCTATTGCATGCGCTCTAGATTGCCGTATAGACGAGTTTTCTGTCATTCAAAATCAAATGGTGCCTGGAGAGGTGGGGTCAAAAGAGTATGGAGCTGCAAAAGTGATCGAAAAAATATAGATAATTAAAACTTCAAAAGTCGGGATTCCCAGTTTAACAATTGCCGGGGCTCAGAGTTTAACAGTTGGGTCCCCTTTAAAATAAAAAATTATGAAATCGTAAAAAATTTGCTGCATGCATGACTTCTTGGTGTTTAACTTTGTGCTCAAGAATGTCACACTTAAAGATGGCAGCCGTGAGGTTTATGGGTGGAAGTAGTCTGGTAGGACCTACCTCACAAACCTCTTTCATAGTTTGGAGGCAAACCAACAATGCGTTTTTGAGCTTTTGTTGACGGTCGGCGCGAATCCCAAAGTCCCATTAAGTGTATCCTTAACGATGTTAAATATGCGTATTTAGTACCTGGTAGTGACCAGTGAAAGCAGATAACGTCTCCCAAACCTCAAGAGGTTCCTCCGAGCCGTCCGAATCGCCGGGTTAGATCTTAATGCAGGCCATACCCTGTTCCTTTAAAGGCGTCTAGGAACGCCTGAACAGATCTAACAGGCACTGTAAGCAATGAAAGTCTTTCTTATCTTCTGTTTAGAATGTCTTGGACCGCGTCCAAGTAAGAGTATAATATATCCGTTAGCTGTGTTTGTATAGGCAGGTGACTTAGTGAAAAACATATGATAGGTACTGATATCGGAGGTGCCGTGTTAGGGCGGCGACACAGGCACTTGTCATATGTATGGCTGAACTGTCACGGGATGGTTTGACACGTAACAGCTAAAAAAGGGAGCATAGACTTCTGTTATGGGAACCACAGGGGGTTATACAGGGCACTTTTGATAAACACAGGGACAAGATGAAATAGACCCTACTACTGAATCATGTCAGGCGGCCGCCTTCTACTGATCACATTCGTCTTAGTACCATGGATTTCACCAGGTAAGGCTTCAAATCCAGTTCTGGGTCTGATCCTACAAAATTTGCCGCTTGTCGTTTTCTTGAACGGCAATCTTTTTATCTTTCGACTGTTTCCATTCTCTTTCTTTATTTATTTATTTTTTTCTTCATTTGGATGTTATATAACGGCCTACTCGCAGTGTTTTCATGATACAATCGATTTGATTGATTGATTGGTGTTTTGTTATGCTGTACTCAAGAATATTTCACTTATACGACGGCGACCAGCATTATGGTGGGAGGAAACCAGGCAGAGCCCGGCGGAAACCCTAATACAATCGACGCCAGTTGTATGGATGAAAGATAACGGAGTGCCCAAAGTAAATCACTTACATTTAGGAAGTTCCTGGCGAAGTTCAGAAGCGGTATATATGTCATATTAGTGAAAGGCAACTGGTTTCCAGCGAACATGTGTAAATACCACATATATAAGAAGACACTGCAAATCACTTACAACAGAAGCCAGTCAGAATGTTGAAAATTCCCTTTCAGAGAATGGGAAGGTTCGGCTAGGTATCGTTTGACATAGCGATCACTTCTCAGCCCTGTTTAAGACACCTGTCTTTCTTTGGGTAGTTCTAACGATTATTACACTTTAAAAAAAAAACATTTGCTTAAAGTTACTCCAGTTATCCCCTCTGGGAATACTATAATATATTACCGTATATAGAGCGGTGTATATATATATATGTACAAACAGAGGGAAATGCCTGTCATGTATAGCTGGATTACACTATGTGACAACTCCATGGTGACCCGAAGACGATTATCACCCGTCAACACATCTGTCTACATACCTACTTGACACGGGAGTGAGTATATATTTACACAGGATCAGCGCCGGCATTAGTCTACAATTAAGTCATTAGCCCGATGGACATTCTATATGAAAGTCCAGAAGTGACAATACTCACTTCTAGACCTTTCGTCCTGGATGGGGTCACACCTAAAACCTTAAAGGATGCAGGTGCAGATTCCTGCTTGACGTCTAGCATTAAGAGGAAGTGCAACGAGTGCAACATCAGTATAATGGCTCGGGTGAGGCAACTTGCTTGCCTTCGGCAAGTCGTATCAGTGAAGCAGCACTAGATAAAAGAGAGGTGGAAATCAGTTCTGCAACAAGGAGGCACATTACACATACAGACGCTTGAAGGACTCCTTCGTCGTCGAAGAAAATTAAGCAGGACGTTAAACCCTAAGCACGCACGCACTCACTCACTCTCACAAATTCCATTTTATGTGCGCTGACATGAAAGTGTATGACCATGTTGGCGATACGATGAAATAATTCATAAGCCTTCCTTGGATTTAGAGGAGACAACAGGTAGACCCTGATTATGGTACATCTTATTCGGTCGGGTATCTTCACAAGGCTGACCAAGGCCTCCTGTCGTGACGACTTTATGATAACACAGATAATTACAATCTTGAAATTATCCTTATTTGGACAGTAACATTCCTGTATATGGCCTATACATCATCATCTATACATACATCTATCTCATCCCCACTTCTTCGATCCAACATAAAATGTGATGATTTTACTGTCTTTAAGTCAAAAACCAGTGTGTCAAATGTACTCCATTAAACGCATTCACTCTTAAATTCTGCATGGAATCCAATTTTATATTTACGACGGGTATATGAATGTCGGACTCTGGTGACGATTAGATGCGGTTACCAGCAGCCTAGATAAAATTTATTTCCATGTATTTATTTACTTATTTCATTGGTGTTTTACGCTGTACTCAAGAATATATCACTTATACGACAGCGACCAGCATTTTAGAGGGAGGAAACCGGGCAAAGCCTGGGGAAACCCACGATCATCCGCAGGTTGCTGGACGACGGCCGGGGAGGAAGCCAACATGAGCTGGGTTTGAGCTCACAGCGTCCGCATTGGTGGGAGGATCCTGGGCCATTGCGCCGCGCTGGTACGCAAACTACCTCGACCACCAGTACATAAAACTTGCACCATACTTGTAATGCAACTATTTACTATATATACTTATATGTACTCTGTCAGTGTCATATTAAAGATACGTGCCTACATGTTTAGTTGAACTTATGAAACGGGGCCCTCGCTCATTCGAATAAAAAAATTTCTGGCCAGAGGTTGCAGGCTCGAATCTAACAGCTGCCAGGTACCCAGTAAAGGTCGGTGAGGCACTCAGGGCGACTCCGGTTTCATTAACCCATAAACCCGACCTCCCATATATAAGTAAACCAACCAATCATAAAAATTAATACAATAAACTGAAATTATCAATATATTCCACTTCCCTTTATTTTCAGCCCCAGCTTCTGCGGTGTCGTGCTACTCGTGTACCCAGGTCAACCACCACGACGGCTGTAATGTGAACACACAGGTGTGTCCCGACCCTGGGGATGTCTGCTACACCAAGGTAGAGAAGTTAGACTCCATCGGTAAAGTCTACACAAAGGTATGTACTATTAACAGTACACGCCGTAAGAGCGAACACGTGATCAATTTCGGTATCAGTTTCTTGTTATTTTAAACCGTAAATTTCAACTGAGGCAACCACGTGAAGAAATTGTACCTTGTCATGTACAAAGGAAAAAAAAACACGACGAAAGTTGGCAGAAGTGCCAGCAAAAGTTGAATTCGAACACGCGATCTCATTGCACCTGAGGGCCAGAAGAACAATTATAACCATGTATAAATGATATTTTAGTAGGCCTATACAGTCCACCTGCTGACCTTGACACGACAAAATGTTTACTCACCTTTCGTTTAATATAGTTTTAATCAACGAAGTGGCCTTTCAAATCCACCACTTGTAAGGAACAGTTCGAATGTAACATTTTAACCTGTAATTTCTCTATCGGAATTATATTTTCTATCAAATTAAAATTGTATGTTACCCACAAACTGCCTTGCGTACGTTAATCTGCATGGTCTAAAAGACTTCCCTACCGCTGTTCACACTTTCACCAGTCTGTACATTTATTCCGTTCTCGAAGCCACAACCCCTCTAAGTAACAAAGATACATTCCCCATACGTAAGTAGTGTTATTCAGTTCTATGGCTCATGTAATTGCCCTTAAAGTATGCATTTAATCTCCTATGCCAGCATATTTAAAATAAAATTACAAAAATGGATAAATTACACGTCAGATACCTATGAATATATTCTGCTCGGCAGGGTTGTATGACCTCCAAGATTTGCAGCGGCCTGGAGCAGCTGAACAGGGACTACTTCTGTGATCGCTTCCCGTCCACGTGTTTCTACTGCTGCGAGGATTCACTGTGTAACGAGTACAACACCGGTAACCGATCAAGTCTCAGCCTGCAGCTTCTTGTATGTGTGATGATTGTACGAGCCATATTCTTGTACGTTGCTTGAGAAAAGTGAAGGTTTCCTTGTATGAGGAGCATTAATCCATGTTGGTGATTTTTTTCATGAATTTGTTTTCCCAGTATGAGATTGTGTTGGATACACATAAACTACGAATGCGAGAAAGAGACATCATACATATTCATTAGGAAGTGAAGTCAATCGTAGGCATATGTACAGGTACACACTGGGACTGTGAAGAGTGCACAAGGGGACCGACATGAACAGAGTAAACCTGGGAGTACAAATGTATGCACATTCTGACTGTGAGGAGTAGAGTATATGAACTCAGACGCTGGGACTGTGAGGAATGTAAAGTGTATTTACAGTCCTGGATTGTCAGGAATGAACAGTGTATTTCATATCTGGACTGTGGCGAATGTACATCGTATTTACATACTGGGACTGTGAGGACTGTACAGCCTATTTACGCACTGGGACTGTGAGGAATGTACATCGTATTTACACACTGAGACTGTGGACTGTACATCGTATTTACATGTACATACTGGGACTGTGAGGACTGTACATCGTATTTACACACTGAGACTGTGAGGACTGTACATCGTATTTACATACTTGGGCTGTGATGAACGTACAGCGTATTTACATACTGGGACTGCGAGAACCTTACATCATATTTACATACTGAGACTGTGAGGAATGTACAGTGTATTTACATACGGAGACTGTGAGGACTGTACATCGTATTCTCATACTGAGACTGTGAGGACTGTACATTGTATTTACATACTTGGGCTGTGATGAACGTACAGCGTATTCACATACTAGGACTGTGAGAACCTTACATCATATTTACATACTGAGACTGTGAGGAATGTACATCGTATTTACATACGGAGACTGTGAGGACTGTACATCGTATTCTCATACTGAGACTGTGAGGACTGTACATCGTATTTACATACTGGGACTGCAAGGACTGTACATCGTATTTACACACTGAGACTGTGAGGACTGTACATCGTATTCTCATACTGAGACTGTGAGGACTGTACATCGTATTTACATACTGGGACTGCAAGGACTGTACATCGTATTTACATACTGGGACTGTACATCATATTTACACACTGAGACTGTGAGGGCAGTATATCGTATTTACACACCGTGACTGTGAAGACTGTACACAGTATTTACATACCAGGACTGTAAGGAACGTACAGCGTATTTACACATGGACTGTGATGAATGTACAACATATTTAGTCTGGGGCTGTGATGAATGTACAGCGTGTTTACACAGGGACCGTGATGAATGTACAACATCCTTACAGTGGGACTATGGCGAATGTATAGTGTAGTTACAAAGGGAATGCGATAAATGCACCGCGTATTTACACATGGAATGTGATGAATGTACAGCATCTTTACAGTGGGACTATGGCGAATGTATAGTGTATTTACAAAGGGAATGCGATAAATGCACCGCGTATTTACACAGGGACTGTGATGAATGTACAGCATCTTTACAGTGGAACTATGGCGAATGTATAGTGTATTTACAAAGGGAATGCGATAAATGCACCGCGTATTTACACAGGGACTGTGATGAATGTACAGCATCTTTACAGTGGGACTGTGGCGAATGTATAGTGTATTTACAAAGGTAATGCGATAAATGCACCGCGTATTTACACAGGGACTGTGATGAATGTACAACATCTTTACAGTGGGACTGTGGCGAATGTATAGTGTATTTACAAAGGGAATGCAATAAATGCACCGCGTATTTACACAGGGACTGTGATGAATGTACAACATCTTTACAGTGGGACTGTGGCGAATGTATAGTGTATTTACAAAGGTAATGCGATAAATGCACCGCATATTTACACAGGGACTGTGATGAATGTACAACATCTTTACAGTGGGACTATGGCGAATGTATAGTGTATTTACAAAGGGAATGCGATAAATGCACCGCGTATTTACACATGGACTGTGATGAATGTACAGCATGTTTACACATGAACTGTGAGATATGTATATGTTGCCTGAATATAAGGTATAAGTGTAAAGTGTAAATTACAGTACACATCTCTATACAGAACAATCCTGATGAAAGTGTTCTCGGCTGGTCTAACGCCTCATACTTTTTCTATGGTGTGCTGTGGAGCCATTACAGAACACTCAAACACTCCATTTGGTTGATCGCTACATCCACAGATCATGTACAGCAATAACTCTTTACCCTCTCAGCACTTAGGTATATCACATTAAATGGAACAGCAGAAGCCAGCTGTAAGTTCGCTTGTGGTGAGCTAGTCACAGGATCGGTTTAGAACCAATATTGTTGGTTATGTTAATTGTTGCAACTGTTCATCGTAAATTATTTGGTTGCTGAATGAGCAGTCTACAATATTATTAAATTTAGCATTAACAACGTGTTACATGTACATGTAAACAAAACAATCACTGCATATCTTTCAACAAAAGATTTATTTCAAAACATTAATAAGACCTGTTGATCAAATTTTGTTTTCAGCAGTTTGAAAGATTATATTTAAACAAAAACTAACTTTAACTGTTGCATAAAGAGATTCGTTGATTAACATACATACACAGGTAAATAAAACAACATGCTTTTTAGCACTTACTGAACAGTTGTCAACACTGTCCAGGTCACATTCCTACCTGCATGTACATGTATAACTTGGTCAAAGCATTCAGTCTGACAGCACTTGTGAAACCACATAGCACATGTATGAAATACACATGCGACATGCAACACTTATGATAAATGAAAATCAACACAGGAAAAGCCTGGATTGTCTTGCCAGGTACATGGCAATTTTTACCACTTCACCAAAGAGACGACCCTCAGAGTACGAGATACCTCAATTCTGGACAGCCCACCCAGCTCAATCCAAGTGCATGGGTCCTTTAACAGACTCAGTATCTCCTGCAGACAGTCATTTCATGACTTCACAAACCAAAATACTTTGCTCAGCCACATACACCTATCAAAGGCAATCACTAACATTCATCAAACAGCTATGGTAATAACAACAAGCCTGAGGAAGTCAACACAATGATGCTCACCATTGGTTTTAGCAGCCTTGACTCAGTCAAGGCTATCTCAACATATAATTCTAACTGCCATTTTTTTTCTGGTTTTAGCAGCCTTATTGCTGTGATGTAGACATGTTTGTGGTTTTAGCAGCCTTGATTCAGTAAAGATTATCTCAACAAATACGTCTTGCTGCCATTTTCCCCCTGGTTTTAGTAGCCTTACTGCGGTGATATAGACCTGTTTGTGGTTTTAGCAGCCTTGATTCAGTAAAGACTATCTCAAAATATAATTGTCATTTTTTTTTTACCTCGTTTCACCAGCCTTACTATAGTGATGTGGACATGTTTGTGGTTTTAGCAGCCTTGACTCAGTCAAGACTATCTCAACATATAATTCTAACTGCCATTTTTTTTTCTGGTTTTAGCAGCCTTATTGCTGTGATGTAGACATGTTTGTGGTTTTAGCAGCCTTGATTCAGTAAAGATTATCTCAACATATACTTCTTGCTGCCATTTTCCCCCTGGTTTTAGTAGCCTTACTGCAGTGATATAGACCTGTTTGTGGTTTTAGCAGCCTTGATTCAGTAAAGACTATCTCAAAATATAATTCTGTAATTTTTTTTAATCTCGTTTTACCAGCCTTACTATAGTGATGTAGACATGTTTTTGGTTCAACAAGCATTGACTCAGTTATGACTACATTAATCTCTACAAATATAATCTTTCTGCCCAGCCTTTCAGAAAGACACACAAAAGTATCTACATCATCTATAGCACGTCTGGTTCCATAATCAAGTACAATAAATCAGTCAGGTGATTTATCTGTACACCTAACATCCAGATCAGCAATCCACTGATACAACATACAAAGCTTGGCTTGATGGAGTGTCTCTTGGTACAGGATATAGTTGTCATCTATACAGGTGGTCCATCCCTCAACCACAACACACCAAGCTTGGCTTGATGGAATATCTCTTGGTACAGGATATAGTTGTCATCTATACAGGTGGTCCATCCCTCAACCACAACACACCAAGCTTGGCTTGATGGAATATCTCTTGGTACAGGATATAGTTGTCATCTATACAGGTGGTCCATCTCTCAACCACAACACACCAAGCTTGACTTGATGGAATATCTCTTGGTACAGGATACAGTTGTCATCTACACAGGTGGTCCATCCATCAACAACAACACACCAAGCTTGGCTTGATGGAATATCTCTTGGTACAGGATATAGTTGTCAGCTATACAGGTGGTCCATCCCTCAACCACAACACACCAAGCTTGGCTTGATGGAGTGTCTCTTGGTACAGGATATAGTTGTCATCTATACAGGTGGTTCATACGTCAACCACAACACACCAAGCTTGGCTTGATGGAATATCTCTTGGTACAGGATATAGTTGTCATCTATACTGGTGGTCCATCCCTCAACCACAACACACCAAGCCTGGCTTGATGGAATGTCTTTTGGTACATGACATCCATATGATGGAATGCCTCTTGAAACAGACTACAGATAAGCTGCCCACCCTATATACATCTGACACAGGTTCTTCTCATCTGTAGATTCCTACAACATAGCAGAACATAAAGCTCTACATTCATGTATACAGCGTGTGATTTGGTACAACAGAGCAGAACATAAAGATCTACATCCATGTACACAGTGTGTGATTTGGTACAACATAGCAGAACATAAAGCTCTACATTCATGTATACAGCGTGTGATTTGGTACAACATAGCAGAACATAAAGCTCTACATTCATGTATACAGCGTGTGATTTGGTACAACATAGCAGAACATAAAGCTCTACATACATGTATACAGTGTGTGATTTGGTACAACACTGCAGAACATAAAGCTCTACATACAAGTATACAGTGTGTGATTTGGTACAACATAGCAGAACATAAAGCTCTACATACATGTATACAGCGTGTGATTTGGTACAACAGAGCAGAACATAAAGCTCTACATACATGTACACAGGGTGTGATTTGGTACAACATAGCAGAACATAAAGCTCTACATACATGTATACAGTGTGTGATTTGGTACAACAGAGCAGAACATAAAGCTCTACATACATGTATACAATGTGTGATTTGGTACAACATAGCAGAACATAAAGATCTACATCCATGTACACAGTGTGTGATTTGGTACAATATAGCAGAACATAAAGCTCTACATACATGTACACAGTGTGTGATTTGGTACAACAGAGCAGAACATAAAGCTCTACATTCATGTATACAGCGTGTGATGTGGTACAATATAGCAGAACATAAAGCTCTACATACATGTATACTGTGTGTGATTTGGTACAACATAGCAGAACATAAAGCTCTACATACATGTATACAGTGTGTGATTTGGTACAACATAGCAGAACATAAAGCTCTACATTCATGTATACAGCCTGTGATTTGGTACAACATAGCAGAACATAAAGCTCTACATTCATGTATACAGCGTGTGATTTGGTACAATATAGCAGAACATAAAGCTCTACATACATGTATATAGTGTGTGATTTGGTACAACACTGCAGAACATAAAGCTCTACATACATGTATACAGTGTGTGATTTGGTACAACATAGCAGAACATAAAGCTCTACATACATGTACGCAGTGTGTGATGTGGTACAATATAGCAGAACATGAAGCTCTACATTCATGTATACAGCGTGTGATGTGGTACATTATAGCAGAACATAAAGCTCTACATACATGTACACAGTGTGTGATTTGGTACAACAGAGCAGAACATAAAGCTCTACATTCATGTATACAGCGTGTGATGTGGTACAATATAGCAGAACATAAAGCTCTACATACATGTATACTGTGTGTGATTTGGTACAACATAGCAGAACATAAAGCTCTACATACATGTATACAGTGTGTGATTTGGTACAACATAGCAGAACATAAAGCTCTACATTCATGTATACAGCCTGTGATTTGGTACAACATAGCAGAACATAAAGCTCTACATTCATGTATACAGCGTGTGATTTGGTACAATATAGCAGAACATAAAGCTCTACATACATGTATACAGTGTGTGATTTGGTACAACACTGCAGAACATAAAGCTCTACATACATGTATACAGTGTGTGATTTGGTACAACATAGCAGAACATAAAGCTCTACATACATGTACACAGTGTGTGATGTGGTACAATATAGCAGAACATGAAGCTCTACATTCATGTATACAGCGTGTGATGTGGTACATTATAGCAGAACATAAAGCTCTACATACATGTATACAGTGTGTGATTTGGTACAACACTGCAGAACATAAAGCTCTACATACATGTAGAGCAGTGTGTGATTTGGTATTTACAATATGACAAGACAGGCTAAAGGCTTTCTTGGGGCATTCGAAAAGTGTGCCACTATTTATTTATTCATTTATTTGATTGGTGTTTTATACTCAAGAATAGTGAAATAGTGGGGAGGAACTCAGGAAAATGTGCCACTACAAGTACTAAGCTAGTGTTTTGACGGCAGAATGGTCACCGTACCAAATGGCAACTGTACCTGAAAAACAATTCACTTTTTAAATCACTTTTATAAAATCATACCTTCATTTAAAAGTACTTGACCAACCACATTTTCTGTTGCATACACTATGATATGTCAAGGATATGTGCAATCGTAAGTGTACTACACTGCCTGGTCAGTAAGATTGTAAGATGAGCATTTATACTGTAATTCTTTAACCTTCTCGCATGTTTGCAAGGCTTTCATTCAAGCATATTCTGAGGGCATTATTCTGCGTTGACTAATAAAGTTTTTTTGTGAAGCTCTGAAATTGGCCAACCCAACCAGTGTATTTTTTTGTCTCCAAAGTGAAATTAATAATATGTATATATTGCACTGAAATTGCTCTTTCATATGCGAAAAGGTTGTGCAATTAGGGTAAGTATATGAATGACCTTGTCATGTGAAGCCTCAGTAAAAGAATATTGAACCACTCGCAAAATACAACCTGCACATTTTTTATAATCAATCTTGCAACCACACAAAACTACTTCCCTAAAATTGGCAACCTTGATAATTCCATGTCCGAACTGATGATTAACCTTTTTACGGCATAGGCCAACCACTAGTCAGTCTGATATCAGTCCGTATACTCTGACTGGACGGGCATCAAGTTTAGTGCCTTCCAGTGAAGCAGCATTAAAACAACGCCCAATGGATCCATTACAAAGAGATACAGTGACATAAGGAGAAATATTGAAATTCACCATAAACCCAAATCAAGCAAACAAATGTACCTTAATGAGATAGTTGACATGTCCATCTATAGATAAAGGCAATCCACGGGGTTTGGTCTTGGATTTGAGGATTCCCTTCAGCCTGTGCTCTATATTCAGTACATGGGTCATTGCCTGCAAAAGTAAACCACAAAATATGACCGTTGTGCTAAATGTTAGAAGAAACGATTCTGTCCAACCGAAAAGCATATTATTAGTTAATTACCCAGGAAAGGTTCAGGTTTCTCCATACTGGAATGAATTATGAATTTAAATTAATCAAATTAAGATGAATTCTGAGTCTGAAACACTAACAATGTTCTTCTGACATTAGGCCATTTTTAGCTCAAAATAGGCCCAACACGACTAAAATTCAGCCTTTTATAGTGCTCTGTAGAATCTTAAAATGCTACCTGCCCTTTCACCCCTACGATTATGTTGTTATGTTTATAATGTTAATCGGTTGCATAACTCGCAAGCAGAAAACAGCAGTGGTGATCAGACTTAAAGGAGACGAAAACATAAAACTGATGCCAAAATCAGATGAAAGAGCATCAAAACTTATCTGCAAATATGATCTTTAATATTTTTTTGGATTTTTTTTTCAAGAGAAAAGGGTATTTGAAAATATTTTTGTATGGTGGGTATTCGGGACCAACTGTTGGTATTTATCGCTGTTGAATAATAATGTTCTAAATAAGGATGTGATGTTTGCCTAATAAATTTATCTGAATGTAAACCTGTTGTTTATGTCGAATTAAATGTGTTTAACCTAAATTATGATAATATTTCTGAACATATTAAAAATATAAATATGATCCAAATTGAGGTTTATTACATGTTAGCCGAAAAGAAAAAATTCTAGCGCAAAAATATTTATTAAACCTGTGTTACATCCTCATATATGACATTATTAAACAAAGACCATAAATACCAAAAGGGTGGTCCCAAATACCCACGATACAAAAATTATTTTCACGTGCCTTTTACTCCTTAAGGAAAAATCGGAAAAGATATTGAAGACCACATTTAGGAATAACTTTTCGCACTCTTTCATCTGAACTTTAAGGCATTTTTATGTTTGCACCACCTTTAAGGGACGTGGGAGCAAAATGCAGTAGCGACGCCATTACTACGCAGTCTCCAGCTGATAGATGTGCATTTTGATTCAGTAGTATATACCATGTAGTCACAATAGTCTCACTACCCATTTGGTCTGTTATCATAAGACGGTACATTTGCATGTTTATCTATATGTGGACAAACAGATTCTTATTTGTTCTTTGGTAACTAAAGCAAGTGAATGTAACTAATAAAGCCCACAGGTAAGTTCTTTACAATAGAGCTACCTGTTCATTGGTTATCTCCCCTGAGTCTGCAGGATTTGACCGTCCTCTGGCTGGCTTGCTCCATTCAACCAGGGGATCATACACAAATGGCTTCAACACACTGAGAAATAAGGGTACATCAGTACGTAATGCAAATAACTGTGAGAAAACAGTTTCTACCATTCCCACCTCTTCCTCTCTACCTCACCAGCCCTCTCTCCCACCCCCCAGCCCCCCAAAAGCATAAATTCAATATAGCAGAGAAATTAGTCACAAAGCTGATGCCAAGTTGCACTTGCAACCTTGTCCAGGATAAAAGACAGGACATTACAAATTTTACAAACTGACAAGAAAATGTAAAAGTAAAATAAATAAATCAATAAATAAATAAATACCCATCTTCCAGCAGAGTTACAGGACAGACAATAAGAACACCATCATTTCATTTCATTTATTGATTGATTTGATCGGTGTTTTAACACCATACACAAGAATATTTTATTTATATGACAGGGACCAGCCTTAGTGGGAGAAACCGGGCAGAGCTTGGGGCAAACCCACGACCATCCGCAGGTTGCTGGCATACCTTCCCATCTTCCCCAAAGGGGAAGGGGGGGGCGGGGCAAGGTGTATGCTACATTGGTGGACAGCAAGTGATCTTCAACAAACTTTAGACCAGGATGAATTAAGGCCTGTAGGCCCCCCACTGCCAGCCTACTGCCATTTTATATGCTTCTAGAACACTGCAAGGTGGGTAATCACGAAAATTCACTGGCTACCTTTACAAGTTATAACATTCGTCACTGACCAATCATGTCAAGGCCACAACCTGCACTGCCATTAATAGAACCTGGGGGCGTGTTTCTGCATATGTTTACTCAAGGGGTGTTAATCGTGAGAGTCTGGATGAAATAAAAAGGTATTTATTATGCTTGGTCAAGAATGAAGTATCACTTAAAAAAAAAACCCAACAAACAAGCTTAGGGTGATCTATATTCCACAGTAAAGCCTGCTGTAGGTCCAAGTGATTAAAAGACAAACAACTACTAATATAACCAAGAAGGAATTTATGTTGAAGTTAGGTCCATGAGAGACCTATTAGAAAGTACTCTGTGTAAAAGAGCATAGCTACAAATGACAATTCTGCTGACCTCATGAGGGAGTCCATCTGGTTCCTCATGACCCTGAGGGTGACCTCACATGCCTGGCGGAATAGACCCTCATATCCCAGGGGGCCCTGTCCACATAGAGTCACATGTCAGAAGAATGAGAAAATCATGTACACAGATTACTCACAACATGATATTCAAATACCAGAAGTTTACTTATTTACTATTTATTTGATTTGAGATTTTCGGCGTACTCAAGAATATTTATCTCTCAACATCGTTCAGCATTATGGTGAGAGAAAACTGGCCAAAACACTCAACCATCTGCAGGTTGCTGGCTGACCTTCCTATGTGCCATAATTTTAATTATTTATTTATTTGATTGGTGAATAACGCCATACTCAAGAATTTTTCACTTATACAACGACAGTCAGTGATATGGTTGACGCAAACTGGACAGCTGGGGGGGTCACCTTGGCATGTTACTGATGCAATCTCTTCACAGGTCACGTATAGATATGCACACCATATTAGTGAAATACAAGTGGTCTATAACAATGTTGGACTGCAAAATGGGTAAATGGGCCGTCAAAAATCCCTACAAGAGTGGAGGAGCAGTGACATGATCCAGGTTTTTAGACGTCACAGCACTATGTCCAAGCCACAAAATATGTGCAGGTATAATACAAAGACAAACACACAAACAGCACTTAACACAAATGTTTTTAGACGTCACAGCACTACGTCCAAGCCACACAATATGTGCAGGTATAATACAAAGACAAACACACAAACAGCACTTAACACAAAGGTTTTTAGACGTCACAGCACTACGTCCAAGCCACAAAATATCTGCAGGTATAATACAAAGACAAACACACAAACAGCACTTAACACAAAGGTTTTTAGACGTCACAGCACTATGTCCAAGCCACAAAATATCTGCAGGTATAATACAAAGACAAACACACAAACAGCACTTAACACAAAGGTTTTTAGACGTCACAGCACTATGTCCAAGCCACAAAATATGTGCAGGTATAATACAAAGACAAACACACAAACAGCACTTAACACAAAGGTTTTTAGACGTCACAGCACTATGTCCAAGCCACAAAATATGTGCAGGTATAATGCAAAGACAAACACACAAACAGCACTTAACACAAAGGTTTTTAGACTTCCCAGCACTATGTCCAAGCCACAAAATATGTGCAGGTATAATACAAAGACAAACACACAAACAGCACTTAACACAAAGGTTTTTAGACGTCACAGCACTATGTCCAAGCCACAAAATATGTGCAGGTATAATACAAAGACAAACACACAAACAGCACTTAACACAAAGGTTTTTAGACGTCACAGCACTATGTCCAAGCCACACAATATGTGCAGGTATAATACAAAGACAAACACACAAACAGCACTTAACACAAAGGTTTTTAGACGTCACAGCACTATGTCCAAGCCACACAATATGTGCAGGTATAATACAAAGACAAACACACAAACAGCACTTAACACAAAGGTTTTTAGACGTCACAGCACTATGTCCAAGCCACAAAATATGCGCAGGTATAATGCAAAGACAAACACACAAACAGCACTTAACACAAAGGTTTTTAGACGTCACAGCACTACGTCCAAGCCACAAAATATGCGCAGGTATAATGCAAAGACAAACACACAAACAGCACTTAACACAAAGGTTTTTAGACGTCACAGCACTATGTCCAAGCCACAAAATATGTGCAGGTATAATACAAAGACAAACACACAAACAGCACTTAACACAAAGGTTTTTAGACGTCACAGCACTATGTCCAAGCCACAAAATATGTGCAGGTATAATACAAAGACAAACACACAAAAAGCACTTAACACAAAGACTCAATGCTATTCAGAGAAAGCTATTTTTGGAAAGTCCTCATCCAGAAATTCGAATTCTGACATACATTATTATCAGCTACATGTAGGTGTTCGAAATGGGTTTTCCCCACAATATGGCGGGAAAGGACTCACCATGGCCTCTACCATGTTGGGTGTCAATCTGAAGGGCACCCTCTCTGGCCACTCAAATGTCTCCCCCTAAGGAAAACAGCAAGGAATACAATTCATGTTACAGATCAGCATTATACCCTTTTAATGCACCAGTGTTGAAGATTGTTGGTATTTACATGTAATACAACCTTTGACAGGAGATAATTTCTTTCTGAGTGGGAAGGTCTGCCAGCAACCTGCGGATGGACATGGGTTTGGACACGGCTCTGCCCGGTTTCCTCCCACCATAATGCTGGCCCGCGTCGTATAAGTGAAATATCCTTGAGTACTTCGCAAAACACCAATCAAACAAATAAATACATAATTTTTTGCTGAAGGCTCAGAGGACATAGTATTTGTACATGTACATCATACAACTGATACAATCACTAAATCACAGGCAAAAAATTTTCTGGCAAAAATGCAAAAACTGACTACATGAAATCAAGCATTCTTAATCAGACAAAAAGTTAGGTGCTACGACCCATGTACATAAACCATTCTCTAGATATTGTCATTAATTTCAAAGATGATATTCTTCACCTTGTTAAAGAGGCAGTTAAAGTCGACATGGACGCAGTCCCCATTGGTGGAGTCAAACAGAATGTTCTCCCCATGCCTGTCGCCCAGGCCCAGAATGTACCCCACCATGCTCATGACGGCTGTTGTGCGGGTGTAGGAGAGACGTGCGCTGTACCTGCTCAGGGGACAGAGAGAGACAATTACATGAGCTCTGAAACAGTTCTGGCTACTCCAAGTTCTGTTCGTCCGGAATCTATCTATTTTTTTACTGGACTGAGGGCTTTACACTGTTTTCAGTTACATAAAGACAGTCATGTTGCCCGTTTACATACCAGGATGTGGGATCAGTGAAAGTCCTCAGGAACCATTCACTGAACACGGGAGGGTGACGTACTAACAGCTTTGTCCGGTAAATGGCCAGCTTTGTGCTGAAATAACGCATCAAACATACAATGTGAAACACTGAAAATAGACTTTGCTGAATGCAGGTGTATATAAAACATGTTTTTCCCCCGGCCCCTTTTTGTGCTCATAGGAAGTATTGATAAAACATGCGCTTATATGCACCCAAGTAAAACTGCCAAAGTCTAAAATCTCTGGCAAAAATTCATCACATCATGACAACACAGGTCAGAAGAAAGTCTGTATCAAATCTGAACAGTCTTACTTGATTTTGTTCAAAAGAGATTGCAACAATCCCCCCAACCACAGACGGAGACAAATAGAAATGCCCAACTGAATTCACAAACATTGTTCAATAGTGCACAATTGTATCAGGATGTAGCATACTGGATCACAATGACTGATAGACTTAATCTATGGAGGAGTGAAGTGTTGGCATGCAGGCCTGTAGCTCTTTACCACTCATGTACAGACACTTCTCACGGTAGAGCTTGATCAGGATGTAGCATACTGGATCACAATGACTGATAGACTTACTCTATGGAGGAGTGAAGTGTTGGCATGCAGGCCTGTAGCTCTTTACCACTCATGTACAGACACTTCTCACGGTAGAGCTTGATCAGGATGTAGCATACTGGATCACAATGACTGATAGACTTACTCTATGGAGGAGTGAAGTGTTGGTATGCAGGCCTGTAGCTCTTTACCACTCATGTACAGACACTTCTCACAACACGGTTTGATCAGGATCTCGCATACTGGATCACAATGACTGATAGACTTACTCTATGGAGGAGTGAAGTGTTGGCATGCAGGCCTGTAGCTCTTTACCACTCATGTACAGACACTTCTCACGGTAGAGCTTGATCAGGATGTAGCATACTGGATCACAATGACTGATAGACTTACTCTATGGAGGAGTGAAATGTTGGCATGCAGGCCTGTAGCTCTTTACCACTCATGTACAGACACTTCTCACAATAAGGTTTGATCAGGATGTAGCATACTGGATCACAATGACTGATAGACTTACTCTATGGAGGAGTGAAGTGTTGGTATGCAGGCCTGTAGCTCTTTACCACTCATGTACAGACACTTCTCACAACACGGTTTGATCAGGATCTCGCATACTGGATCACAATGACTGATAGACTTACTCTATGGAGGAGTGAAGTGTTAGCATGCAGGCCTGTAGCTCTTTACCACTCATGTACAGACACTTCTCACGGTAGAGCTTGATCAGGATGTAGCATACTGGATCACAATGACTGATAGACTTAATCTATGGAGGAGTGAAGTGTTGGTATGCAGGCCTGTAGCTCTTTACCACTCATGTACAGACACTTCTCACAATACAGTTTGTTCTCAGATGTAGCCTATTGGATCACACTGACAGATACACTTGCTCTATGGAGGAGTGAAGTGTTGGTATGCAGGCCTGTAGCTCTTTACCACTCATGTACAGACACTTCTCACAATGCGGTTTGATCAGGATGTAGCATACTGGATCACAATGACTGATAGACTTACTCTATAGAGGAGTGAAGTGTTGGCATGCAGGCCTGTAGCTCTTTACCACTCATGTACAGACACTTCTCACGGTAGAGCTTGATCAGGATGTAGCGCAGTCCGCTGGTGTTGTTCACCCATTCTATCAGACCACACTCCTCATTCAGGGGCACAACAGTCTGAGAAATAAAAATACAACAACCAAGCCATAAATCCACCACAGATAAAATACTGCCAAGGTCAAGACTGACATACTGATGCAGTATTCATCCATTATCACTCATTTTGATGGCAAAAAACAAGTAACAAATAAGCTTCTTATTCACCCCAATACTCGGCAAGTGTCACTTATATAATGGCAGTTAAATTTATGGGTCGAGAAAACTGGGTTTCTATTTCTGACTGTCAACTAAAGGAGTCTCATATAGGTTCCTCCTATAACACTTACATAAGTACGAATGTGGAGTTGTCTCCTCCTGGAGTCTGGATCTCGCCTCAAGAATTTATTGACAATTCCGTTAAACTCCATCAAACGGCAATCTTTCCTGAGGTCATCCTGTAATTATTACAACACCGGGAAATTAAGGATGGTCAGTAAATAAAGACCCTGACAATGCTTCTAAAAATTGGCTACATCTTAGCACAATTTCTACATGTACATTCCTGTCATGAAAAAACAGGATTTGAGGACAGGATTTGTTTGAAAAGAGAAAACCCCTTCTTGAGAAATATGACTATGCTTGACAAGAGTATGACTACCAATGCAGAAAAATGATCTTAAATTCAATACCAACTCCATAATCAGACAAAAAGTTTATGATGAACTCACCTTTGGCTTACACATCATGACATACAGACGTCCATTACTTCCTTTCATTGTAATTTTCTTGGGCTTTTGCAGTGAAGCCAAAATTTCAATCTGCAAAAGAAATTTTATGTCATTCCACTATATTTATGACATTTGCTACAAGTTTTCATTTTGAAATTAAACCTTATTCTGCATCTGCTTACTCGCAACTAACACTGATAGTATCTTAGTCAGTAAACTGTATATGAAAAATTCTCTTGACAAATGTCTGAAGCGTATAAGAAAGCTATTCAGAGTTCAGTTACCTTATTTCTCCTAATTTTTGGAAGCATTAGCCTGCTCATTTTAGCCAATATATAAACAATTGTAGCAGGAATATTGAGTTTCTGTTTTCTCACATGGCTAGAACATTTAATGAACAACATACACAACTGTACTCATATCTTATCCAAAAGGCTGGTAAAGAAATGTAATATTCTACTTTTAACACTACGAATGTCTGTCCCAAAAATTAGGGTAGGTCACCACTCACTGTGTCCTCAAAGCCATCGATATAGATCTGTTGTCCTGGAAATGGATCATGATTTTCCAGGCTCTCGTTGCCACTGGGCAATGTCACTGTCATGGCGTCTTGAAGGGGCATCAGGATAGAACTAAACTGGCTGGGAAGGAATGAGAGTAAACAGGTGTTAAACAAAACTTGAAGGGGCATCAGGATAGAACTAAACTGGCTGGGAAGGAATGAGAGCAAATAGGTGTTCAACAAAACTGGTACTACAAAGCCATCCTTAAAAAATTCTTTGTCAGGTGCAACCAGAACCTATAAGAAAAAATAGGGTTGGCTGGCAAGGAATTCTTTTGTTTAATTATTACTATTTTGGCTCATAAAAAAGATTATAAAGAAATTGACAGGGAGAGAAAAAAAATCTTTTATTGAATTTGCAGTAAAAAATTTTGAGAAGGGCCCCTTTTGGAGGTTTGGTCGGGTTATAACCAACGAGCATATCTTACTGACATCCTAATACATGTTGACATGGTTTTTCAATGGGTCATTTACATGTAGATTCAGTCCACGGTAGCTTCCTTGACGGTGTTTCACTGCAATGTATCATATTTACTTCTTTGGCTGTTTGGGGTTTTGATGTTATTCCCAAGGCCATTTCTGTCTTCTAAAGACAGTGCTTCCATACAGCAGCTCAAATCCATGCCAACCATTTCATAGTGCTGCCTCACTGGAATACCATGTGGAAGTGGCATGCCACCATGCCCGTGTTAACTGATATTATGCCTCCGAGTACTACACATACACTCTTTCAAGAAAGGGGAATCACCATTGCCCGTTTTTAAAAATCTAAAACTTGCCTGAATATTACATGTACCTGTAAGAAACAAGAGGGTTTGCGCTTAAAAGGCAGATATTTTCTGTGGATAAAACATCAGGCTGTCGCCTCAGAGATGCTACTAAATGTAACTTCTTCCTAGAGATTTACATGCTCAGCAAACCACGAGCCAAAAAGCCTATTGTAATGATGTACATGATTGATTTATTTATCTATTTGATTGGTGTTTTGCGCCGTAATCAAGAATAGTTCACTTATACGACGGCGGCCAGCATTATGGCGGGAGGAAAGGTTGCTGGCAGGCCTTCCCACATATGGCCGGAGAGGAAGCAAGCATGAGCTGGACTTGAACCCACAGCAACTGCATTGGTGAGAGGCTCCTGGGTCATTACCCTGTGCTAGCGCGCTAACCCACCTAGCCACGGAGGCCCCCGATGTACATGAAGTGTAATGTACATGTATTTATTTTGATATTAATCTGATTGGTGTTTTCTTACATAACCCCTAAATACACCCACCTGTCTTCTAGAAGCCTCCTCAGTGGTCGGAAGTGCTGAGTCATGCTCAGAGTGGACATCATTTTAGGCACTTCTTTCTCACAGAGCTCCAGTAACTTCTCTGTTAGCTTAGTCGCATCCTGTTGAGAAATTATTAGTCATTTTCTTCACTTGGTGGTTGTTTTGATGTAAATTAGTGGTACAATGTACCTGGTAGAACATAAAATTTGTCTTGGTTTATAAATTAAATGTCAACTCAAATTTGACTCCAAATTCAATTCACACCCTAGAAGTCAATTTCTGATTTTTTGTTTGTAAAATCTGGCAATTAAAACATGAGAATTCAAGAGCTTACCAGAATGAATTTAGGCAAATCTCGGTTTTTATCCCTGCAGTAAAAAGAAAAAAAAACTTTAAGAAAATGCTGATAAAATACAGAAATACACAAGACATTTTCAAAGTAAGCAATAATTTTAAATTTAACAGTTTGATCAAAAGCATATTTATTGAATAACCAGTGAATATAGACATTATGTAAGCCTTTAAGTGCAATAAAGAGTTTTTCATACACAAAAAAGATAACAGATTATTACTTAGGTCCACAAGAAAATTAGGCTAGCACCTGATAATAATCTGTTTCACATTAAAAACTATGCAGACTCACTTGGCCTTGGCAAATATTTCCTGGCATCGTTTGACTCTCATGTGGTATGAAGACTACAAGGGAAAGATTTAATTATTTATTTGATAATGTTCACTGTGCTCACTCCTCACTGTTTTCTTGGCTATCTCACCACTGATGTACAGATGTATGCCATATTGAAGGAAGGGAAGTGATCTCTGGCAAATTTCCTACATTAAATATTTGATTGGTGTTTTACGCCGTACTCAAGAATATTTCACTTATACGACGGCGACCAGCATAATGGTGGGAAGAAACTGGGCAAAGGCCCGGGGGAAACCCATGACCATCTGTACCTTCACATGTACGACTGGAGAGGAAGCCGGCATAAGCTAGACTTGACTGCATCGGTGAGAGGCTCCTGGGTCATTGCGTTGCAATGGTGTGCTGATGACTTCAGCCCTGGAGGCTCCCTCTTGTATTAAAGTCACCTAAACAGTCATACAGCTGTATGTGCTGCTGATCACTTATTGACATCAAGGTCCCAGAAGCTATGGAGTTGTAGGAATCTCAAACATTCCCTGTTCACAGCTGACATCAAGGTCCCAGCAGCTGTGGAGATGTAGGAACCTCAAACATTCCCTGTTCACGACTGACATCAAGACCCCAGAAGCTGTGAAGATGTAGGAATCCTAAACATTCCCTGTTCACAGCTGACATCACGATCTCAGAAGCTGTGGAGATGTTGGAATCTCAAACATCCCCTGTTCACAACTGACATCAAGGTCCCAGCAGCTGTGGAGATGTTGGAATCTCAAACATTCCCTGTTCACAACTGACATCAAGACCCCAGAAGCTGTGAAGATGTAGGAATCCCAAACATTCCCTGTTCACGACTGACATCAAGACCCCAGAAGCTGTGGAGATATAGGAATCTCAAACATCCCCTGTTCACGACTGACATCAAGGTCCCAGCAGCTGTGATGTAGGAACATCAAACATTCCCTGTTCACGACTGACATCAAGACCCCAGAAGCTGTGAAGATGTAGGAATCCCAAACATTCCCTGTTCACAGCTGACATCACGATCTCAGAAGCTGGGGAGATGTAGGAATCTCAAACATCCCCTGTTCACGACTGACATCAAGGTCCCAGCA